>NC_137866.1:49931237-50031237 GCF_963924005.1 Protomyctophum bolini
TGTGTGTGTGTGTGTGTGTGTGTGTGTGTGTGTGTGTGAGTGTGTGCAGTTTGGTCTGGGCCAACGGTGCCGGAGATTAGCTGTATACGCGGACGGACGGACGGACGTACGGACGGACGGACGGACGCACATTTCGATTTCTTTATTCGAGTCCACATTTATAAAATACATTATCAAGGGCACAAATATTTTCAGTTGCTTCCGATATACTACGCACTCGTAACATCACGTGTCTCAGTGCTCGAGTCCAAACAAGCCCTAAATGTACAGAATATATACAGAATATAGGCAACACATGCCAGCCAACAGTGGTCACTTCAGTCTGTCATAATATTACCAACACCGAAAGTAAATCATGGGTACAAAAAGCACCTTCTCCTCCAAATAGACCGACTGCCTATAATGGAGATTGAACGGTATGTTGCAAGCTGCTTTGCCTTACACTTGGACAACCCTATAATCCTCAAGCCTCTGACCACTAGCCTGTGGACAGACACACACACACACACACACACACACACACACACACGGACAAAACATACTCAACGAAGCCCCCCAGCCTCAGACAGTAGTGGTGCTGATGGCAATCATTAGTGGAACATATGAGAGCACTGTATGAGGTCCAGATATACTGGAGAGAGATGGTAGGAGGGAAAGGCTCTGTGGTGTGTGTGTGTGTGTGTAGAGAGAGAGAGAGAGAGAGAGAGAGAGAGAGAGAGAGAGGGGGGGAGATCGAGAGACTTTGACTTTTAACCAAATCTTTATTTTAACAAAACTCTCATCAATCAACTCACAAAGTCTCACAAAAATAAAAACAAATCACATCATTTCCAAAGAGAAAATAAGTTGCTCATCCATTATGGAAAACAACAATTCATCATAATATGTCCAGACCATCATGAATTGATCAATGTCATTCATTGCTTTATAAAAAAAATTAAATCAATCACGATTCTCGCTTTCACCATCCTTTTTTATTTAAACAATAAATCCACATCAATGTCCACTGAGTCGTCAATTTTCCTTTTTCTACTAACATAGATAGCCATCTTTGCCTGTCCCGGAATGAAATTCATGAGTTGAGACTTGTTTTGTAGCCATGAGTCTATATTTAAAAACCCAAAATAAATATTTGTAAGGAGAAAACTTCTCCCACCATGCTGAATAGCCTCTCCAGAAACCTAGTATACAAATATCCTCAAAACTGTCTTTTCTCTCAGAAACCACAGAAATTTTGGCCAAAAACCATGCTTTTTTCCCCTGACTGGCCTAATTACTGGTGTGTTTGAAGAACCTGCACTGCTTTTTTCAGCAGACACTTCCACCTGTTAGCACCTCTTTAACCACATCGTCAGCCTTTCACCTGTTAGCACCTCTTTAACCACATCGTCAGCCTTCCACCTGTTAGCATGCACCTCTTTAACCACATCGTCAGCCTTCCACCTGTTAGCACCTCTTTAACCACATCGTCAGCCTTTCACCTGTTAGCACCTCTTTAACCACATCGTCAGCCTTTCACCTGTTAGCACCTCTTTAACCACATCGTCAGCCTTCCACCTGTTAGCACCTCTTTAACCACATCGTCAGCCTTTCACCTGTTAGCACCTCTTTAACCACATCGTCAGCCTTCCACCTGTTAGCACCTCTTTAACCACATCGTCAGCCTTCCACCTGTTAGCACCTCTTTAACCACATCGTCAGCCTTCCACCTGTTAGCACCTCTTTAACCACATCGTCAGCCTTTCACCTGTTAGCACCTCTTTAACCACATCGTCAGCCTTTCACCTGTTAGCACCTCTTTAACCACATCGTCGGCCTTTCACCTGTTAGCACCTCTTTAACCACATCGTCAGCCTTTCACCTGTTAGCACCTCTTTAACCACATCGTCGGCCTTTCACCTGTTAGCACCTCTTTAACCACATCGTCAGCCTTCCACCTGTTAGCACCTCTTTAACCACATCGTCAGCCTTCCACCTGTTAGCACCTCTTTAACCACATCGTCAGCCTTTCACCTGTTAGCACCTCTTTAACCACATCGTCAGCCTGACGCTGCTTGTTAATCTCTTTGTTCCCAATTTTCTTTGTCATTTTGCTTTTCTGTAACACCCCGCTGGGTCTTTGCTTTTGCACCTTTGGCCACTTTATCTCCACTTTAACGAATTAAATGCCCCTCGATCCCCTCCACAACCGAAGCATTTCATGTTATCAGAAGTGGCACAAACACAGTATAATTGAAGCCGCCGACTTTGAAACTGAACGTCAAGTTCAGATCGCTTTCCTTCAAAACCATATAGACCAGAGTAGAGAAAGGCTCGCTGGCTGCAGATAGACTGTTGTGCTCTCCGTGAGGAAAGCTTGACATGCCAAAGAACTATATCATCATCATTGACATGCATAAAAAGTAGGCTACTGTTTTCTTAGCTTTGTGACTGACCAATGTGAAGCAGATTGTATTGTCTGCAAAGGAACTATGTGTCTGTCACAAATAAAAGTTCTGTCCTGCAAGCCCATGTCATGTCAACAACACAGACAAGGCAGCTGTGCGCGAGGTGAGTCCTGCAAATTAAATTGACCCAATATTATTTTGTACAACCTAGCAAAGCATAAGATATGATGGTTTGGAGAATAGGCTGGTCTCTCTTTTTACAAGAGATAAGCCATTGCATACAGGTTCTTAAACTTTTTAATTTCAAGGACCCCCATAACTCTGAGAGTAAAACCAGATGGACCCATAAGAGTCCCATTTGATTCCATTTGTACAGTATCAGAGTTAAAAGTTATAAAAGGGTCCACTTGGTTCCACTCTCAGAGTTACAGACCTGTAAGGGTCCATTTGTACACTCTCAGAGTTACAGACCTGTAATGGGTCCATTTGGAACCCCCTCAAGGAACCATGAGGGTCCCTGGATCACACCTCTGAGAGCCACTGCTTTAAATAAATACATAACTAATATAGAGCATATTTGATCAAATTTAGGAGCCAAACTTTTTTTGACAAACAAATTTAATTCAAACAGAACCGCGCACGCACGACACATGCACATCCACGACATGCATGCGCACATGCACGCGCGCATGTGTCCTCTTTTTGGTAATTCAGAATATGGTATGCCTAACATATACATACTGTACATGTTCAGAGGTTGTTAACCCATTCTGACCTGAGATCAGATTCATACGAGGTTTCCACTGGACACACACTGGTCTGATTAACCCATTCTGACCTGAGTCCAGATCAGATTCTAAAAATGTCAGTCGTTCTTCGATTTTTCAAAAATAGCAGACCTACAAGCTCGTAGCGCGCCACTCGGTGGCGCGCTATGAGCTTGTAGATCTGCTATTTTTCAATAGCTAAAGCATAACATGATGCCAACACCAAAATGGGTTCCCGTTCAGAATGGGTTAATCTCATATATGGTAGACTAGATATAGACACTATTAGCATATCTGCAAATGCCCTCCGCACCCCAACGGCCCCATGCAGTGACTGCCCCTCTGCGTCTCTGTGACTCATACAGACTCTCCTCCTCCGCCTCCAGAATGCTCTCGACCCTCTCTTCACTCACACTTTGCAGCTTCACGCGAAGCTGCTTCGCAACACGACGAACTGCGATGAATTGCTATTTATTTATTCAACCTGAATTGTAACGTTTTGCATTCTTCTTATTTATTGGTCCCCCTCAAACGATGTTTGTACTTTTGTATCTTGTTCTATACTGTCTGAATATGTGATGTGAATTATGTGTCTTTTTGTACATGTCTGTTTTTAGTGCACTGAAACAAAATGGCAATAAAGTCTTAAATCTTAAAGAGAATCTTTCTAATCTATCTAAAGTAACTCCATACTTCACATTCACATTAACCAGCTGTGTGCATGTGGTTTAATTGAACTACATTAACCAGCTACAAAATAGCAGATCTACAAGCTCATACGAGCTTGTAGGCCTGCTATTTTTGAAAAACCGTGAAAATGTAGGGCAGATCTTTGAATCTATATTCTGTCAGAGCGAACGTTTTCAACTAAAATCTTTGCTTCTGGGTAGGGGGGGGGGGGGGTCCCTGGAACAACACATTTTCAGATGGGGGTCGGCGGTCAAATACATACATTTTTGCGGGTCCTTGACATGAAATATTGAGAACCACTGATATAGAAACACGGTGAGGATTTAGAAGGCATTTGTAGAAACTGATCTCAGGTCTAAATGTGCAAAAGGATAAGCCCTGGAGGAGAAGAGATAAGAGGTTAACCCATTTAGGCCTGACGTCGAAATTAAAAAAAATGTATTTTTTAAAATGTAGTTTTTTTTCTGAAAAACCTCATGTTTCTATATCGGTGGTTCTCAATATATTTCATGTCAAGGACCCCCAAAGATTATATGTAATTGGCCGCCGACCCCCATCTGAAAATATGTTGTTCCAGGGTCCCCCTCCCCCAGAAGCAAAGATTTGAGAGTTAAAAACGCTCTGAAAGATTATATATTCAAAGCTTTGCACCACATGTTCATGATTTTTTTTCAAAAATAGCAGACCTACAAGCTCGGTCACCGAGTGGCGCGCTACGAGCTTGTTAACATAATGTTTAAAACACCAAAAGGGGGTTCCCGTTCAGAATGGGTTAAAGACACTACTCGATAGGAGAACACTGACTGAGCGGACCGTCTGAATTATATCACACACACAGCCTATTGAATCCCTGATAGGAGAACACTGACTGAGCGGACCGTCTGAATTATATCACAGACAGCGTATTGAATCCCTGGCCTGTCAGCAGTAGATTAACGGCTGCTCTACAGGTTTGTCCACGAGGGTCCTGGAAATAGCCTGGAGAGCTACATGTACTGCGGACGGGTTCCAGAATGATATATTAGCAAAGCATGAGCCTATACGAGATTACAGCACATCTTTCATTTTAATTGTGGGCCCTGCAGCTAAAACAATGGTTATGGTGTATACCCATGTCTTGATCAATCACGCATTCGGTGTTCATCGCCCAGCACAAGGATAGAGTCTCTAATAATACCCCCCGAAGCAGGAATAAATATAGGCTTCAGGAAAACAGATACTATCCTGAGAATTTATAAACGTATTCCTTCCACGCGCTACGTCCAACCAGGGAAACCCCCCCCCTGTCAGGTGTAAAGGAGCGACTTGGACACTCAGGCATGAAGGAAGCATGAGTTCAAGTCCGTTGCTCTCCCCATGTCCCCCATATATGGGGACTAGGTTGGTGGAGGGTGTGTAGAGCCCAGGATCACTTTAGTTGATTGACACAGGGGTGAAAAATGGGTTACAAAATTGTGGGATAAAAAAAGAATTATAAACACCACAGATCATAGTCTGCTGTTCAAACCTTAGAATGAGAAACACCACAGATCATAGTCTGCTGTTCAATCCTTAGAATGAGAAACACCACAGATCATAGTCTGCTGTTCAATCCTTAGAATGAGAAACACCACAGATCATAGTCTGCTGTTCAATCCTTAGAATGAGAAACACCACAGATCATAGTCTGCTGTTCAATCCTTAGAATGAGAAACACCACAGATCATAGTCTGCTGTTCAATCCTTAGAATGAGAAACACCACAGATCATAGTCTGCTGTTCAATCCTTAGAATGAGAAACACCACAGATCATAGTCTGCTGTTCAATCCTTAGAATGAGAAACACCACAGATCATAGTCTGCTGTTCAATCAAGCCGACAGATAACGTTGAGAATGATGAAGTGATTTTCACCAGAGCCTATTTTTTTTTAAATGAGTTAATAGCACAGTTCACATACTAGAGCATGTCTGAAATCGACATGTAAATATGAAATGAATAAACATGTAGCTATAGGTGTAATGTTAGAGACCACAGAAGACATGTAAATATGAAATGAATAAACATGTAGCTATAGGTGTAATGTTAGAGACCACAGAAGTGAAACTTTCAAGCCTGTTTTCTCAACTCGCCGTTTCTCTGCAGTGTGCTTTCAGCAGCATTTCATTCACTCCACAACAGATAGATTATAATCTGAGCCAGGTCTCCCAAGGAGGCGCGTCTGAAGCCTGTCCTGGACTTAAAAACTAATTCATCCATTGATCGCATGAGGGCGATCAATATAAAGCTGATCAGCAAGACAGCAACACAACCAATCACTGTCACTGTACTCACACTCGTACTCTGCTGATATTTCATGCCAGGTGCGTCGTCATCTGCTAAATGTTTCATATTCTACAGTATAGTATGTTATGTAGACAGCACTATAATTGCATTGTATAGTCATAGCACGCCATAGTACATATGTATAGCATAGTAGTATATATGTATAGTTTATATGTATAGTTTCATTATATAGATATTCCACTGTTACTTTCTTAGCTTACGCATGTTTCATGATGAATGTTTTTATGTGATGTATTCCCATGCTTTTGTTCTTGCTTAATGTAAATCGCTCTGGATTAAGAGCATCTGTTAAATGCCTAAATTGTATAGCTACGCTTAACATAATGCTGGGGTTTATTAGAATGCCCCCAACCCGATCCCTCGCATGCTGCTATATGATTCACTGGGGAGAATTCCCAAGAGCCTTTCTGCCAAATATAAACGATATAAACATTTTGTTGTTAGAACACATTTAAGGGTTGCTGACTGATCGATCAGTGTTGTACAGATTAGTCAATAACTGAACAACTATAATTGTTTGTAAAACATATCAGAAAAACAATCGAGATTGACCAAAGGGTGCTGTACAGGGTGAGACAAAAACATTATAATTAATACCACAATAACAACTAAAACATCAATAATCAATGCGACAATAACAAGAGTGCAATAAACAAAACGTAAACGCTAGGTGCGATTAAAAGCCAAAGAATAGAAGTGTGTTTTAAGAAGTGACTTAAAAGATGTTTTACATAAAAAAGGCAGACTATTCCAAAGATGCCTATAGGAGCAGCAGAGGAAAAGGGACGGTCGCCACAACTCCTGAGGTTGGTCTTGTGAGCCTCCAGGAGAAGCTCGTCTGCTGACCTCAGTGGTGTTTGTGGCAGCGTAAGGGACCAAAAGTTCAGATAAATAAGAAGGGGCCAGCTGGCCGTGCAGGGATTCATAAGTAAATAAAATAATCTCAAAATCTATTCTCTAAGGTAACAGGGATAGCCAGCTGTGCCGCTCAGCTAAAACTGGGGTTTATGTGTTGTGTCGTTGTGTTGTGCCGGTGCGGAGGCGAGCGGCTGCATTCTGCACCAAACTGCAGGCGCCTGAGTGACGACGCCTGGTCAATGCCAGAGGAGAGGGAGGTACAGAGGGAGTGATGCCTGGTCAGGAGGAGAGGGAGGTACAGAGGGAGTGATGCCTGGTCAGGAGGAGAGGGAGGAACAGAGGGAGTGATGCCTGGTCAGGAGGAGAGGGAGGAACAGAGGGAGTGGTGCCTGGTCAGGAGGAGAGGGAGGTACAGAGGGAGTGATGCCTGGTCAGGAGGAGAGGGAGGAACAGAGGGAGTGGTGCCTGGTCAGGAGGAGAGGGAGGTACAGAGGGAGTGATTCCTGGTCAGGAGGAGAGGGAGGTACAGAGGGAGTGGTGCCTGGTCAGGAGGAGAGGGAGGTACAGAGGGAGTGATGCCTGGTCAGGAGGAGAGGGAGGAACAGAGGGAGTGGTGCCTGGTCAGGAGGAGAGGGAGGTACAGAGGGAGTGATGCCTGGTCAGGAGGAGAGGGAGGAACAGAGGGAGTGGTGCCTGGTCAGGAGGAGAGGGAGGTACAGAGGGAGTGATGCCTGGTCAGGAGGAGAGGGAGGTACAGAGGGAGTGATGCCTGGTCAGGAGGAGAGGGAGGAACAGAGGGAGTGATGCCTGGTCAGGAGGAGAGGGAGGTACAGAGGGAGTGATGCCTGGTCAATGCCAGAGGAGAGGGAGGTACAGTAGTCCAGTCTGGACGATAGAACTGCGTGCATGTATTTCCATCTCCAGTTGTTTATAGGTGGAAGATATGGTTTGACCTTGGCCAACAGTCGTAATTGAAAAAAAAAAAAAAACTGCTTTTCACTACGGAACTAATTTGTTTATGGAGTTTTTGACGGAGGAGTAAAATGAGTTTGAGCTGAGGGTGAATGGGGTGGTGTAATTTTTTGTATGGTGTATAGTGTCAAGGCCGAAGAATATGACTTCTGTTTTATTTGAATTCAAAAGTTTAAAAAGTTTTATGTCCATCCGAGTTGTTATAAAGAGGTTATACAATAAATGTGAAATATTAGCATGGCAGACAGTGAAATACTCATTCTGGGCGGGAACCCCTTTAGGTGTTAGTATTATGTCATGCTTTAGCTATTGCAAAAATAGCAGATCTACAAGCTCATAGCCGAGCTTGTAGGTCTGCTGTTTTTTTTGGAAAAATCGAAGAACGACTGACATAGAAACATAGCTTTTTCAGAAAACTGTCAGGATGTGTAGAAGACATGTTTGCATCCTGGTTACATCTGTATGCGCTGCATGAGTTAAATGAACACATCACACGTGTATCCATCCACAAATCACACAGCATCACTGTCTAAGCCGCCTTAGCAGCAGGAGAAGCATATTTCCGAGGACTGGGTGCCAACCCTGGCAATCTAAAACAGACCATCTGTACTCTGAACATCACTGGAAGCCTTTTTCTTTTTTTGACTACGACGACAGACACATTTACAATACGGTCCCCTATAAGCTGTCACCAACGTGCAGAGAGTCACAGACCTAACCCATTCTGACCTGAGATCAGATTCTAAAAACGTCTTCTATACACATCCTGACAGTTTTCTGAAAAAGCTATGTTTCTGATGTGTCAGTCGATCTTCGATTTAAAAAAAAATAGCAGACATACAAGCTTGTAGATCTGCGGGAACACCAAAAGGGGTTCCCGCACAAAATGGGTTAACCCCAACGGTCATATAAATAAATGCATTCTTTCTCCTTTTCGGGCGTTGTGTTTTTGTGTTATCATAAGACGGGTTCCCAGTCTTCATGAAATCTTAATGCGCAAGCAGCAGAAAGGAGTAGAAAAAACAGTGATCTATCAAAGACTGTTGTTGAATGTGAGAGCGCGTCAGACCTCTGGGGTCAACTTGGTCCCGTTATCTGTGACAGCGTACCAAATCATTGGTTGCGATTGGTTGGAATGGTTGCAGACACGTGACAGGGAGCCCGTGATTGGTGGAACGGCTGCAAACACAGAGCCAGAACAATACATTCAATCATCATCATTTTTCGACCGCGGTCGATATCGTGGATCTCACGATATCACGCCAGACTTCCCGGTCCTTCGTTGCCACGCCCAGTTCCTGCTTTACTGATGCCTGTGTCCCCTATATAGCGATGACATCATGTGTCCCTATAGCGATGACATCATGTGTCCCTAGCGATGACATCATGTGTCCCTAGCGATGACATCAGGGGAACGACAGTTTTCTACCTCCGGTCTGCTTCGAGGCAGGACTTCAGAGGAGAAGGGAATATAACCTCATGGTCAGATATACATTCAAAACAGCGCAGCTAGGATCCTGACTGAAACATGACCATTATTCCAACTACCCTCCGCTCTCTCCACAGGCTCCCCATCGCCTTCAGGACTGAATACAAGACTTCACTTCTCACTCACCGGTGCATTTACGGAAATGCCCTTTTGCTTTAAGCAGCATGTTCAAAAAATAAAAAAAACATGGGCTATAACCCATGTTATTTTTTTTTTTCATTCTTTTCAAATCCTCAAAAATGATGAAAAACGGCGTGCTACAGTATGCCGTACGATATGGACTATTAGACAAGCTATTTTTCGACGTTTTATATCCCATTTTTAGACGCACGTCTAATAGCCGGCTATTGCTCAGTGGGATGGTCAAAAATGATGAAAAACGAGGATAAAAAAAAAATCTAAAAATCTTAAAACGATGGGCTACAACCCATTTTTTTTTTTTTTAAATCCTCAAAAATGATGAAAAACGGCGTGCTACAGTAGGCCTATGCCGTACGGTATGGGCTATAGCCCATGGTCAAAAATGATAAAAAACAGTACACACATTGTCTGATACTGTCAACTTGTCGTGCATCTGATAAATAAATACATATTTGTCACCATTCTAAAGGATTAAAAGGTTTCTTCTGAAAGCCTGTGGCTTTTATGTCCGTCTGTGAGGGAATTCATGTAGGCTACGATATGCAAATTAGTGTGCTGCTATGCATGTGTTGATTCCTGTATAATGAATTAGTGTGTTTGTTTTGAAAGTTGTGTATCAATCAATGCACGCATACATATTCCAAAGTATGTACTGTGTACATTTACAGTGTGTGTGTGTGCAAATACTATGTACTGTATTTCAGTGTCTTTGGGTGCGTGTGTGTGCATGTGCGTGCGTGCATGCGTGCGTGTGCTTGTGTTGTTGTGTATGGTCGGAAGCACATTTTTCATTCTGTTTGGTTAAGGCCAAAGTAAAGAATATGACCCTCTGGGGACAGCTTGTCTAGCAGTTAATTTCTGACCATTCCTTTCGCTTAATGCCTTTCTGTCCCTGCATAACCTACTCATGAAAACAAGAGAATGACCCGATACCACTGCTAGCATGTTATGCACTATATAACGGCATTAATGCACGTTTGGACTATATGGAGTTTGAGATCGCAAACAACTTCCAACACGAGAGACCAGACAGACAAGACAAGACTATACGAGTGCTCGTGTTGGCTCACTCAACCACCTATAAGGTTTCACAACAAATTAATGGCTTAAAGGTATATTCAGTGATTTCACTCAAAAAACCTTAGGTTTCGTTTTTGGCTGGGACCTAAGCCTTTCATCCAATCAGGATAGAGAGCCAAAAACGAAACCTTACGGTTTTTTGACCCCCAGGGGTTAACTGGGGACAGGGATGGAACTCTTTATATGGTCAGCACACTCTATAGTAGAGAGGATTATCACAACAAAACAAACAAAAAAAGTGATATTTGAATTAAGTGAATTTTTTTTGGCCCACACTAGAAGTCAAAGTGTGACAGCGTTCCATGACGTCATGTTTAAACAATCAAGAGAAGAGGCGATCAAGAGACAGTCACGCTTTTAAAGTGACGGTACGACCATGAACCAGTATTAATAATAATATTATTTTCCAAAAGTCTATTTCCTTCAGAAAAGTACTGTATCTGAAGGACATAGTACAATGCACAGTGCAAGTGATATTTTTTTGGTGAAATAAATATACATTTTCCGTTTTAAAAAGCTGAAGATATTAAAATATTTTATCGTAATTGTTACAGTAAAATTCATAATATAAAGACATTTAACACTTAGTGCACAAATGAATGGTTGTTTTAATGATAGGTAAAAAAATAATTTAAAAATAAATTCACTCACAACTGCCCAATAAAAAAAAAGACACACTGGATCTGTTCAGAATGTTTTGGCGGCTCACACGTTTCCACAAAATAATAGATTAATGATCGATAGTGGGCTCGATAGGAACACGCTCGATAAGCCTGATCGATAAGGTTATCGATAAGGTGCTCCTTACAGGGCTCCTACAGGGCGGGAACCCCTTTTGGTGTTTTGAGCATTATATTATACTTTAGCTATTGAAAAATAGCAGATCTACAAGCTCATAGCGCGGCACCAAGTATTTGGCGGCCAAATACATATAATTCTGTTCTTTTTTTGTTTTTTACCCCATGCATTTTGCAACCCATTTTTTCACCCAGTGTCAATTATCTAATGTAATCCTGGGCGCTACACTTCCTCTGCCAACCTGGGGAGAGGCAACGGACTGACCTCATGCTTCCGTCTATGCATGAGGAGTCCAAGCTTCTTCTTTACACCTGACAGGGACGTAGCGCGTGGAAGGAACACGTTATTCCGACCAGTTCCTTTCCCCTTCATCAGGCGCCCCGGCTGGCCAGGGGGAGGCAGTTTAGAGAGACCAGGATTGTGGTAACTTCACATCAATAAAGGCCCAAACTCAGTCTTTGTGTCTTTAGATGTGGTGGTTTGCCACGAGCTGGACAATATCAGGATAGGAAATATCTCCTGGTTTCCGTGGAGATAAGTTCCTTATCAACGTATAAGTCCTATAAGTCTTTGCCCTCTCCTTGGCAGTGTACTACCAAGTAAGGAAAGATTAAAGGAAAGGTCAGGAAAGGTAAGTCAGCAAGTCAGATTACTGCTTTTTTTATTTTTTGAGGGTACCTTTCCTAGGGAAGACGGGGTAGAACATGCAAACTCCACACAGAAAGGCCTTTTTCGCCAACCCCGCCTCGGGTATGGGCACTGATGACGCGGAGGAGAGAACACGCCGCCAGCGTCCACAGCGTCCTGAGAGGGAATCGAACCCAGGACCTTCTAGCTGTGAGGCGACAGCACTACCGACTGTGCCACTGCCGTGTCCCCATAATAAGAATTCTTGACATGAAATAGTTTGAGAACCACTGACATAGAAACATAGGGTTTAGAGACATTCGTAGAATCTGGTCTCAGGTCAAAATGGGGTGAGATACTGTATTGGCAACGTAGAGAGGTCAGAGGGAACGCCATTAGAATTCAGCAGCATGGACAGCACCGAGTTTTCCTTCATTCTTTCTCGGCCAATTCAAACCTTTAAATCTTTCTGTCCAATCTTGGGCCACTTACTGTTCCGTTCCTTACACGTCCAGACACGTCCTGTCCTGTGCTTACGGTGCCTGACACACGTCTGTCACACGTCTGTAGGTCTGCTATTTTCCAATAGCTAAAGTATAACATAATCCTTAAAACACCAAAAGGGGTTCCTATGTTCAGAATGGGATAAATGTGGTACGCAGACAGTGCAATAAAAACAGCAGAGTGAGACTTTTTCCTCCTTTTCAACATATGAGCGATATACAATATACTACATAATGATATATATAATTATAATGATAAACCAATTAAAACAGAATAGTCTGCTTAATTATAAAGATCATCTGAATTGAAACTTTCGTTTTTCGCACTTCCAGAGCCTAATCTGAGATTATAATGGGGACACAGTAGTATTCAGCAATATAGACCCCTAAAAATGTAATTTTACGAACAGTAATATCTTGGTTTGCTTCTTGAGTCTGATTCTGTTTCTCTCTCACAGCCATCGCTGCTCACGTCGAGACCACAGTTTACTGTGACACCACAGCCGTCGCTGCTCACGTCGACACCACAGTTTACTGTGACACCACAGCCGTCGCTGCTTACGTCGACACCACAGTTTCCCCCGAGGGATCAATACGGCTTTTCTGTACCTTAACCCATTCTGGACGGGAACCCCTTTTGGTGTTTTTTTAACGTTTATTTAACCAGTAAAAACCACATTGAGACTGAAGTCTCTTTTACAAGTGTGAACTGGCCAAGACAAGAGGCAAAATAAGTGACACAGCTCTGACAGTAACAAAAAACAAAAAAAACAGGACAGACATACAATGCTTGTTTTGGGCAATAATGTTTTGGGCATTATGTTATACTTTAGCTATTGAAAAATAGCAGATCTACAAGCTCATAGCGCGTGCCACCGAGTGGCGCTCTATACGAGCTTGTATAGGTCTGCTGTTTTTAGAAAAAAAATTGAAAATGTGGCGCAAATCTTGGAATATATATATATTCTTCCAGAGTGAACGTTTTTAACTCAAATCTTTGCTTCCGGGAGGAGGGGGTCCCTGGAACAACATGTTTTCAGATAAGGGGTCGGCAGCCAAATAGGCCTACATATATGTTTGGGTGTCCTTGACATGAAAATGTTTGAGAACCACTGACACAGAAACATGAGGGTTTTTCAGAAAACTGTCATGATTTTGTAGAATTGGTCTCGGTCGAAATGGGTTAACCCATTCTGGGCGGGAACCCCTTTTGGTGTTAGCATTACGTTATGCTTTAAAGCTATTGAAAAATAGCAGATCTACAAGCTACAAGCTTGTAGGTCTGCTATTTTTGAAAAATCGAAGAACGACTGACATAGAAACATAGCTTTTATAGAAAACTGTCAGGATTCATGAGACATTTTGCAGAATGGGTCCCAGGTCGAAACGGGTTAATCAAAGCTATCACACCAGGCTCAGCAGACAGGTAGTGAACGAGGGAGTCGAACCCCTGTCAGACGTCTCCGTCTGCCTGAGTGAACCCGTGTTATCCCCCAGAATCCTCCCTCCCCGGGGATCAATAACGGCTTATCTGATCGCATCGTATCGACACACACACACACACAGCAGGGCCTTCTCTCTGATGAGATGTCATGTTCCATCGTCTGGAGGACAGCCCAGATCTATACGGTTAAAATGTGACCCGTTGACACTTCATCTATTAGCCCATTCTGACCCGAGATCAGATTCTATAAAAATGTCTTCTACACATCCTGACAGTTTTCTGAAAAAAGCTATGTTTTCTGTCTTTTCCGTAGCGCGCCACTCGGTGGCAGCGCTATGAGCTTGTAGATCTGCTATTTTTCGATAGCTAAAGCATAACATAATGCTAACACCAAAAGGGGTTCCCGCCCAGAATGGGTTAAGGTCTCTTTTCATCTTCATTGCCATGGCTGTACGTTATTGGACATGGCTGTACTCAAAGGTCATGTTAGGAATCATCATCATTATTTGTCGACCGCGGTCGAGATTGTGGATTTCACACAATGCCACGCCAGACTTCCCGGTCCTTCATTGCCATCCCCAGTTCCTGCTTACTGATGCCTGTGTCCCTACTAGCGATGACATCATGTGTCCCTACTAGCGATGACATCATGTGTCCCTAGCGATGACATCAGGGGAATGACAGTTCTCTACCTCTGGTCTGCTTTGAGGCAGGACTCCAGAGAAGAAGGGAAGATTATAACCTCATTGTCAGCTCTGTAGCAGTGGCCGGAAAACTGTGTTCTTCTGGATCGGACCAGTGAAGAAACATGGGGAAGGTTGCTGTATATTAGATCAGTCGATGGGTGGACTAGTGTAGAAACACAGGGAAGGTTGCCGTATATGAGATCAGTCGATGGGTGGACTAGTGTAGAAACACAGGGAAGGTTGCCGTATATTAGATCAGTCGATGGGTGGACCAGTGTAGAAACACAGGGAAGGTTGCCGTATATTAGGTTAGTCGATGGGTGGACTAGTGAAGAGACACAGGGAAGGTTGCTGTATATTAGATCAGTCGATGGGTGGACTAGTGTAGAAACACAGGGAAGGTTGCCGTATATGAGATCAGTCGATGGGTGGACTAGTGTAGAAACACAGGGAAGGTTGCCGTATATTAGATCAGTCGATGGGTGGACCAGTGTAGAAACACAGGGAAGGTTGCCGTATATTAGGTTAGTCGATGGGTGGACTAGTGAAGAGACACAGGGAAGGTTGCTGTATATTAGATCAGTCGATGGGTGGACTAGTGTAGAAACACAGGGAAGGTTGCTGTATATTAGATCAGTCGATGGGTGGACTAGTGAAGAGACACAGGGAAGGTTGCTGTATATTAGATTAGTTGATGGGTGGACTAGTGAAGAAACACAGGGAAGGTTGCTGTATATTAGATCAGTCGATGGGTGGCTCTTCCAAGACAGATGTTGCTCTCATTAGAAGGCGGGTGTAAGGGCCATCCAACCGTTTCTCTAGTTTCTTTGAAAGTGTCCATGTCTCAGTAGAATGGGCATGTTAGGCAGGTGATTACTGTATTCCGTTAGGCAGGTGATTACTGTATTCCGTTAGGCAGGTGATTACTGTATTCCGTTAGGCAGGTGATTACTGTATTATGTTAGGCAGGTGATTACTGTATTATGTTAGGCAGGTGATTACTGTATTCTGTTAGGCAGGTAATTACTGTATTCCGTTAGGCAGGTGATTACTGTATTCTGTTAGGCAGGTGATTACTGTATTCCGTTAGGCAGGTGATTACTGTATTCCGTTAGGCAGGTGATTACTGTATTCCGTTAGGCAGGTGATTACTGTATTCCGTTAGGCAGGTGATTACTGTATTCTGTTAGGCAGGTGATTACTGTATTCTGTTAGGCAGGTGATTACTGTATTCTGTTAGGCAGGTGATTACTGTATTATGTTAGGCAGGTGATTACTGTATTATGTTAGGCAGGTGATTACTGTATTCTGTTAGGCAGGTGATTACTGTATTCTGTTAGGCAGGTGATTACTGTATTCCGTTAGGCAGGTGATTACTGTATTCCGTTAGGCAGGTGATTACTGTATTCTGTTAGGCAGGTGATTACTGTATTCCGTTAGGCAGGTGATTACTGTATTCCGTTAGGCAGGTGATTACTGTATTCCGTTAGGCAGGTGATTACTGTATTCTGTTAGGCAGGTGATTACTGTATTCTGTTAGGCAGGTGATTACTGTATTCTGTTAGGCAGGTGATTACTGTATTATGTTAGGCAGGTGATTACTGTATTCCGTTAGGCAGGTGATTACTGTATTCTGTTAGGCAGGTGATTACTGTATTCCGTTAGGCAGGTGATTACTGTATTCTGTTAGGCAGGTGATTACTGTATTATGTTAGGCAGGTGATTACTGTATTATGTTAGGCAGGTGATTACTGTATTATGTTAGGCAGGTGATTACTGTATTATGTTAGGCAGGTGATTACTGTATTCTGTTAGGCAGGTGATTACTGTATTATGTTAGGCAGGTGATTACTGTATTCCGTTAGGCAGGTGATTACTGTATTCCGTTAGGCAGGTGATTACTGTATTCCGTTAGGCAGGTGATTACTGTATTCCGTTAGGCAGGTGATTACTGTATTCTGTTAGGCAGGTGATTACTGTATTCTGTTAGGCAGGTGATTACTGTATTATGTTAGGCAGGTGATTACTGTATTCCGTTAGGCAGGTGATTACTGTATTCTGTTAGGCAGGTGATTACTGTATTATGTTAGGCAGGTGATTACTGTATTCTGTTAGGCAGGTGATTACTGTATTATGTTAGGCAGGTGATTACTGTATTCTGTTAGGCAGGTGATTACTGTATTCTGTTAGGCAGGTGATTACTGTATTCCGTTAGGCAGGTGATTACTGTATTCTGTTAGGCAGGTGATTACTGTATTATGTTAGGCAGGTGATTACTGTATTCTGTTAGGCAGGTGATTACTGTATTCTGTTAGGCAGGTGATTACTGTATTATGTTAGGCAGGTGATTACTCTATTCTGTTAGGCAGGTGATTACTGTATTATGTTAGGCAGGTGATTACTCTATTCTGTTAGGCAGGTGATTACTGTATTCTGTTAGGCAGGTGATTACTGTATTCTGTTAGGCAGGTGATTACTGTATTATGTTAGGCAGGTGATTACTGTATTCCGTTAGGCAGGTGATTACTGTATTCCGTTAGGCAGGTGATTACTCTATTCTGTTAGGCAGGTGATTACTGTATTCTGTTAGGCAGGTGATTACTGTATTCTGTTAGGCAGGTGATTACTGTATTCTGTTAGGCAGGTGATTACTGTATTCTGTTAGGCAGGTGATTACTGTATTATGTTAGGCAGGTGATTACTGTATTCTGTTAGGCAGGTGATTACTGTATTCTGTTAGGCAGGTGATTACTGTATTCCGTTAGGCAGGTGATTACTGTATTCTGTTAGGCAGGTGATTACTGTATTATGTTAGGCAGGTGATTACTGTATTCTGTTAGGCAGGTGATTACTGTATTCTGTTAGGCAGGTGATTACTGTATTATGTTAGGCAGGTGATTACTCTATTCTGTTAGGCAGGTGATTACTGTATTATGTTAGGCAGGTGATTACTCTATTCTGTTAGGCAGGTGATTACTGTATTCTGTTAGGCAGGTGATTACTTTATTCTGTTAGGCAGGTGATTACTGTATTATGTTAGGCAGGTGATTACTGTATTCCGTTAGGCAGGTGATTACTGTATTCTGTTAGGCAGGTGATTACTGTATTCTGTTAGGCAGGTGATTACTGTATTCTGTTAGGCAGGTGATTACTGTATTATGTTAGGCAGGTGATTACTGTATTCCGTTAGGCAGGTGATTACTGTATTCTGTTAGGCAGGTGATTACTGTATTATGTTAGGCAGGTGATTACTGTATTCCGTTAGGCAGGTGATTACTCTATTCTGTTAGGCAGGTGATTACTGTATTCTGTTAGGCAGGTGATTACTGTATTATGTTAGGCAGGTGATTACTGTATTCCGTTAGGCAGGTGATTACTGTATTCCGTTAGGCAGGTGATTACTGTATTCTGTTAGGCAGGTGATTACTGTATTATGTTAGGCAGGTGATTACTGTATTCCGTTAGGCAGGTGATTACTGTATTCTGTTAGGCAGGTGATTACTGTATTATGTTAGGCAGGTGATTACTGTATTCTGTTAGGCAGGTGATTACTGTATTCTGTTAGGCAGGTGATTACTGTATTCCGTTAGGCAGGTGATTACTGTATTCTGTTAGGCAGGTGATTACTGTATTCTGTTAGGCAGGTGATTACTGTATTCTGTTAGGCAGGTGATTACTGTATTCTGTTAGGCAGGTGATTACTGTATTCTGTTAGGCAGGTGATTACTGTATTCTGTTAGGCAGGTGATTACTGTATTCCGTTAGGCAGGTGATTACTGTATTCTGTTAGGCAGGTGATTACTGTATTCTGTTATGCAGGTGATTACTGTATTATGTTAGGCAGGTGATTACTGTATTCCGTTAGGCAGGTGATTACTCTATTCTGTTAGGCAGGTGATTACTGTATTCTGTTAGGCAGGTGATTACTGTATTATGTTAGGCAGGTGATTACTGTATTCTGTTAGGCAGGTGATTACTGTATTATGTTAGGCAGGTGATTACTGTATTCCGTTAGGCAGGTGATTACTCTATTCTGTTAGGCAGGTGATTACTGTATTATGTTAGGCAGGTGATTACTGTATTCTGTTAGGCAGGTGATTACTGTATTCCGTTAGGCAGGTGATTACTGTATTCTGTTAGGCAGGTGATTACTGTATTATGTTAGGCAGGTGATTACTGTATTCTGTTAGGCAGGTGATTACTGTATTCTGTTAGGCAGGTGATTACTGTATTATGTTAGGCAGGTGATTACTGTATTCCGTTAGGCAGGTGATTACTGTATTCTGTTAGGCAGGTGATTACTGTATTCTGTTAGGCAGGTGATTACTGTATTCTGTTAGGCAGGTGATTACTGTATTCTGTTAGGCAGGTGATTACTGTATTCTGTTAGGCAGGTGATTACTGTATTATGTTAGGCAGGTGATTACTGTATTCCGTTAGGCAGGTGATTACTGTATTCTGTTAGGCAGGTGATTACTGTATTCCGTTAGGCAGGTGATTACTGTATTCCGTTAGGCAGGTGATTACTGTATTCCGTTAGGCAGGTGATTACTGTATTCTGTTAGGCAGGTGATTACTGTATTCCGTTAGGCAGGTGATTACTGTATTCTGTTAGGCAGGTGATTACTGTATTCTGTTAGGCAGGTGATTACTGTATTCTGTTAGGCAGGTGATTACTGTATTCTGTTAGGCAGGTGATTACTGTATTCTGTTAGGCAGGTGATTACTGTATTCTGTTAGGCAGGTGATTACTGTATTCTGTTAGGCAGGTGATTACTGTATTCCGTTAGGCAGGTGATTACTGTATTCTGTTAGGCAGGTGATTACTGTATTCTGTTATGCAGGTGATTACTGTATTATGTTAGGCAGGTGATTACTGTATTCCGTTAGGCAGGTGATTACTCTATTCTGTTAGGCAGGTGATTACTGTATTCTGTTAGGCAGGTGATTACTGTATTATGTTAGGCAGGTGATTACTGTATTCTGTTAGGCAGGTGATTACTGTATTATGTTAGGCAGGTGATTACTGTATTCCGTTAGGCAGGTGATTACTCTATTCTGTTAGGCAGGTGATTACTGTATTCTGTTAGGCAGGTGATTACTGTATTCTGTTAGGCAGGTGATTACTGTATTCCGTTAGGCAGGTGATTACTGTATTCTGTTATGCAGGTGATTACTGTATTATGTTAGGCAGGTGATTACTGTATTCCGTTAGGCAGGTGATTACTCTATTCTGTTAGGCAGGTGATTACTGTATTCTGTTAGGCAGGTGATTACTGTATTATGTTAGGCAGGTGATTACTGTATTCTGTTAGGCAGGTGATTACTGTATTATGTTAGGCAGGTGATTACTGTATTCCGTTAGGCAGGTGATTACTCTATTCTGTTAGGCAGGTGATTACTGTATTATGTTAGGCAGGTGATTACTGTATTCTGTTAGGCAGGTGATTACTGTATTCTGTTAGGCAGGTGATTACTGTATTCTGTTAGGCAGGTGATTGCTGTATTCTGTTAGGCAGGTGATTACTGTATTCCGTTAGGCAGGTGATTACTGTATTCCGTTAGGCAGGTGATTACTGTATTCTGTTAGGCAGGTGATTACTGTATTCTGTTAGGCAGGTGATTACTGTATTATGTTAGGCAGGTGATTACTGTATTCTGTTAGGCAGGTGATTACTGTATTCTGTTAGGCAGGTGATTACTGTATTATGTTAGGCAGGTGATTACTGTATTCCGTTAGGCAGGTGATTACTGTATTCTGTTAGGCAGGTGATTACTGTATTCTGTTAGGCAGGTGATTACTGTATTCTGTTAGGCAGGTGATTACTGTATTCTGTTAGGCAGGTGATTACTGTATTCCGTTAGGCAGGTGATTACTGTATTCCGTTAGGCAGGTGATTACTGTATTCTGTTAGGCAGGTGATTACTGTATTATGTTAGGCAGGTGATTACTGTATTCTGTTAGGCAGGTGATTACTGTATTCTGTTAGGCAGGTGATTACTGTATTATGTTAGGCAGGTGATTACTGTATTCCGTTAGGCAGGTGATTACTGTATTCTGTTAGGCAGGTGATTACTGTATTATGTTAGGCAGGTGATTACTGTATTCTGTTAGGCAGGTGATTACTGTATTATGTTAGGCAGGTGATTACTGTATTCTGTTAGGCAGGTGATTACTGTATTCCGTTAGGCAGGTGATTACTGTATTCCGTTAGGCAGGTGATTACTGTATTCCGTTAGGCAGGTGATTACTGTATTCCGTTAGGCAGGTGATTACTGTATTCCGTTAGGCAGGTGATTACTGTATTCCGTTAGGCAGGTGATTACTGTATTCTGTTAGGCAGGTGATTACTGTATTCTGTTAGGCAGGTGATTACTGTATTATGTTAGGCAGGTGATTACTGTATTCCGTTAGGCAGGTGATTACTGTATTCTGTTAGGCAGGTGATTACTGTATTATGTTAGGCAGGTGATTACTCTATTCTGTTAGGCAGGTGATTACTGTATTCTGTTAGGCAGGTGATTACTGTATTCTGTTAGGCAGGTGATTACTGTATTCTGTTAGGCAGGTGATTACTGTATTCCGTTAGGCAGGTGATTACTGTATTCCGTTAGGCAGGTGATTACTGTATTCCGTTAGGCAGGTGATTACTGTATTCTGTTAGGCAGGTGATTACTGTATTCTGTTAGGCAGGTGATTACTGCATTCGGCCGTGTTCATGTCAGATATCGGAACATGTAATTTCCTCTGGACATCCTCGCTGGACAATTATCATATTAACCTACTCAGCAAATTAAGACACATTTCAAATCATCTGCTCTGTCCCTATGTATACAGTATGTCTGTCTTTGTCTGTCTGTCTGTCGCACGCGTGTACACACACACACACACACACACACACACACACACACACACACACGCATGCGAGCGAGCGCACTGTCGACTAGTTGACTACTAGTCAACTAGTCGACTACTAGTCAACTAGTCGACTACTAGTCAACTAGTTGCTTAATGCCCTAACGCACACAAGCACGACTTATCACGCCATCCCCCTTCTCCTAAATCTCTTGGTCTGCGTCAGCCAGAGAATCATGGTTTTATGAGCATTAACCCAGTGGTCCGTGGACCCCCAGGGGAACCCCTGGGGACGAAGTAATCAGTTTACTAAGTTTCTTCTCAAACCAGAAACACGAGGTGCCCGTGGGCACATGCATGCAGTCCAAGGAGACATCACAACCGCTCTCTCCCTCCGCCCGTCCTCCACGTGGCTTAATCAATGTGACCATTGATCTTTCTCACAGTAGAGGCTGGATGTCATGGGCGGCGGTGGGTCAGCGGTAGAGTGGTCGGATGGTAAACCACAAGGTCGCCAGTTCGATCCCTGTATGTGGGCTCCCCCAGAGTTAGTGTCAAAGGGTCCTTGAGCAAGACACTGAACCCCCTAATTGCTCCTGATGTGCTGTCCGGTGCGATGTGCGTTTTCCGAACGCGCCCATAATCAGGTGTCATATCTATAGGAATCAATAATTATATGCAATAACCCATGTTCTTGTGCAAATGTACAGTTTATAAATGTAAACTGTTGTATTCTGCCTGTCTTAATTATCTGCAGTCATACTCTATCTGCAAGGCCTGCCTTTGTCATTCAAAAATCAGGGTGTCGAGATGGGTTGTTTACGGTTTACTGTCTGTTCCTGCTGCAATTTGTGCAACAATAGAATTGGTGTTGGCATATGGTTGATCAATGGGGTCTTCAGAGGAACAGTGAACACGCCTACATTTTCACCTTAGTTTGAGAAACTGTACTTAATACCTATACTCTGAGTGTAACTGGGTGAGTCAGCCGGGGCTGGTCACCTGGCTGTGGCCGGCATGTTCCTGTGTGAGCCTATACGCTGTATGCTGTGCCTACTCTGAAATAAACACGTGGAACATCGAATCCTGTCTGCCGTGCACATTTACTCAGCTCCTGTACGGTATTTTAATATACGACACAGGCAGTGAAATAAAGGGAACATGGAGTCGATGTCTTGTGTTCTGCCCTCGCTCTGTGTATGAACACCTGTTCTGCAGAGCTATAGGCAGACAGCTAACAATCACTCGCTCTGTGTATAAACACCTGTTCTGCAGAGCTATAGGCAGACAGCTAACAATCACTCGCTCTGTGTATAAACACCTGTTCTGCAGAGCTATAGGCAGACAGCTAACAATCAATCACAATCAAGGACCAGGAGACCGTTTTCCATTTGAAGGCAAAGTCTTTGTTTTGGATTCGTTCCCCTTTTCCTTTCCTTCCTTATATATCCCTATTTTTTGTAGAACTTGAAATGACGGTGAATTCACCCCCAATGCATTTGTTACAATGTGTACAGATTTCCACTGTAAATAGTGTACGTACTATTTTTTTTAAACTTTTTTTTTACTACATGAATGATTTTAACTTGCAAACATGAATTGCAGCTACACACATTTGCAATTACATGAAAATCAAGCAGGTACATAAGCCATAACAAAAAACTGTGTTTTGCACAGAAACATGCACTATATTTGTTTTTTTAAGGAGTGCATTCATATCAATAATTATATTTGGCATGAACTCCGAAATCCGAAAAATGATTATACTCAAATTACTCCCAAAAATGTACAAACAAATCACAAGATGTGAGAATAAAAACACAGCAAGGCCATTACAGGACATTTATCCATTTATGCAAAAACCTCTCGGACAACACACGGTGCACTAATTGGCTAGCCTGCAGGGGTTCCAGGCTGATTGGCTGCGCTCCCCGGATCTGAAATTAAATGTCACTTTTGCCACGAAGTGACATTTTCAGATCCGGGGAACAGCAGCCAATCAGGCTGGAAGCCATGCAGGCTACTAATTCGCAATGGCACTGGAGACGTGCTGGGTAGGAAATTAAAATCGAAAGTGCTTGTTAATAACTCTCTCCCTAAATCAATGTGACCATGTACTCTCACTGCAGGAGAGACTGGACGTCATGCACGGCCCAGTGCCAACAAGTGTATCGACATGGAGAGGAAAAGCTATTGTACGGTTTTACTAAATAAAGGTCATTTACACACTGGCGAATTAGCGACGCGATGCGAATAAGCGATCTGAAAATGCGAAATATTGCATGGTGCAGTTCGCCTGCGAATCTCTGCAAAATACGACACCAGAGCGAACAAATAAAGAGCGAAAACGGTCGCATTTTCGCACATTCGCCACTGATGTGGAAGCTTGCATGGACTTCAATTGTTTTTTTTTTAAATGCGAATTATTCGCACGAATATATCGCGTCGCCAATTCGCCAGTGTGTAATGACCTTTACACTTCAACTTTATCAAACTCCTACCGCAAAAGGGGGTTATCGACGGGTGAGACATGCAGTGACTTACTTACATATATATGAAACACATTTATTAAACTCACACGTTATTTTCGGTCAGTTTCAGCTATAGTTTCAGCTAGGTAATCGACAGCTCCACAACACCCGTCAACAACAATGTCCATCAGATGTCACTCTTACGCCACTCAATACAAAATAGAAAAAAATAAATAGCAAACATATAGCAAGAAAATGTTTATATCAAAATGGGATAAAACCACACAGCTATACATTCGTACTCTGTACATATAGGGTTTGGAAACGGCGCACTGTGCGCACTGTGCAATGCAAACTAATAGGCGAGTGTTTTTCATGCGTTTTCTGAGAAACCTCATGTTTCTCTGTCAGTCGTTCTCAAACCTTTTCATGTCAAGGAGACCCAAAAATTATATGTCGTTCCAGGGGACCTATCAACAGAAGCAAAGATTTGAGTTCATATAACGTTTGCGCTGAAATAATATATATTCAAAGATTTGCACCACATTTTCAAGATTTTTCTACAATTGCAGCTCTACAAGCTCGTAGCGCGGCACTCGCTATATGAGCTTGTAGATCTGCTATTTCCAAACGGTTAAAGTACAACATAATGCTTAAAACACCAAAAGGGGTTCCCATCCTAAATCAATGTGACCACTCTCACAGGAGAGGCTGGATGTCATGGTCCAGCAGTGAAATGTATCGACACACACACACACACACACACACACACACACACACACACACACACACACACACACACACACACACACACACACAGTGGACTTTGCATGGCAGGGTCGTCCTATTCCCTGAGCCAGCTGAGAATCTGACCGCAAACCAACACTAAAAATGAAACTAAAATCACAAAATAATAATCATGAATCAATAAATGCAATCCCAGCTATAATGACGAGTTCCATAATTTAACTAAAAACCTAAAAATAATAATAAAAAATCGGCTTCCCCATACTGGTTTTTAATTGTTGGTATAAACATAATAATCTTTGTGTCTTTGGGCTTGTGTTGAAACCTGATGTTTCTCGCGAACTAACATTAATGTATTCTTTATGTTTACTGGTTTATTAGATGTTTTTATCTTAGATCAATCAATGCAAGAGACTGTTTTCTCACACACTCAAGTGATGTGGGCCATAATATCCCATTCTGTTATGCAGTTCACCTGTTTCATGTTTAGTGTGATCTGCAAGTCTTCTCATATCGGTCTGAGCTACGTTTCAGTGGAATGATGTTTACTGCATGCATGTTGGGCATGAGTTTTAATAGGTTATTTGTTTCCATGTATTTAATAACTACTTTCTCCAAGCTAGGTATACCTTCACTAAAAACCCTGGGACAACGCTCCACACGTCCCAAACTCTTCTCCCTTCTGGCTCCAAAACTATGGAATGCACTTCCCATCACAGACAGAACTGCAGCCTCACTCCCAATCTAAACTATGGAATGCACTTCCCATCACAGACAGAACTGCAGCCTCACTCCCAACCTAAACTATGGAATGCACTTCCCATCACAGTCAGAACTGCAGCCTCACTCCCAATCTAAATTATGGAATGCACTTCCCATCACAGTCAGAACTGCAGCATCACTCCCAATCTAAACTATGGAATGCACTTCCCATCACAGTCAGAACTGCAGCATCACTCCCAATCTAAACTAATGCACTTCCCATCACAGTCAGAACTGCAGCCTCACTCCCAAGCTAAACTATGGAATGCACTTCCCATCACAGTCAGAACTGCAGACTCACTCCCAATCTTCCACCGTAGTCTGAAAACCCTCCTCTTCAGACTCCATCATGGCCCGTAGCACTTACCCTCCTAGCCCCTCAGATAGAACTTTATGTAGATTTAGACAAACTTATAGCTCATTACGTAGACGGCACTATAATTGCACTTCATGTAGTCATAGCACTTCATAGTACACATGTATATTGTATAATATATAATATAGTCTAATATAGTATGTAATAATATAATATATAATATAGTATGTATAGTTGACATAGATACTCCACTGTTACGTTCTTAGTTTATACATGCTAAATGCCTAAACTATACATTGTAAATTGTAAGCTTTTACTTAGGGAGGAAAGTAAGATTGGTCGGCTATTTGGGGCAGTGAAAGCAGTAGCATGTATAGACAAGCTACGGCTGTGTACTCTATACAGCTGTGACATACCGTAGGGCGCGTTCAGAACCAGTACAGCTGTGACATACAGTAGGGCGCGTTGGGAACCAGTACAGCTGTGACATACAGTAGAGGGTGCGTTCAGGAACCAGTACAGCTGTGACATACAGTAGAGGGCGCGTTCGGAACCAGTACAGCTGTGACATACAGTAGAGGGTGCGTTCAGGAACCAGTACAGCTGTGACATACAGTAGAGGGCGCGTTCGGAACCAGTACAGCTGTGACATACAGTAGAGGGCGCGTTCAGGAACCAGTACTGCTGTGACATACAGTAGAGGGCGCGTTCGGAACCAGTACAGCTGTGACATACAGTAGAGGGCGCGTTCAGGAACCAGTACAGCTGTGACATGCAGTAGAGGGCGCGTTCAGATTAACCAGTACAGCTGTGACATGCAGTAGAGGGCGCGTTCAGATTAACCAGTACAGCTGTGACATACAGTAGAGGGCGCGTTCAGGAACCAGTACTGCTGTGACATACAGTAGAGGGCGCGTTCGGAAACCAGTACAGCTGTGACATACAGTAGAGGGCGCGTTCAGATTAACCAGTACAGCTGTGACATGCAGTAGAGGGCGCGTTCAGATTAACCAGTACTGCTGTGACATACAGTAGAGGGCGCGTTCAGGAACCAGTACTGCTGTGACATACAGTAGAGGGCGCGTTCAGGAACCAGTACTGCTGTGACATACAGTAGAGGGCGCGTTCAGATTAACCAGTACTGCTGTGACATACAGTAGAGGGCGCGTTCAGGAACCAGTACTGCTGTGACATACAGTAGAGGGCGCGTTCGGAAACCAGTACAGCTGTGACATACAGTAGAGGGCGCGTTCAGATTAACCAGTACTGCTGTGACATACAGTAGGGCGCGTTGGGAACCAGTACAGCTGTGACATACAGTAGGGCGCGTTGGGAACCAGTACAGCTGTGACATACAGTAGAGGGCGCGTTCGGAACCAGTACAGCTGTGACATACAGTAGAGGGCGCGTTCGGAACCAGTACAGCTGTGACATACAGTAGAGGGTGCGTTCAGGAACCAGTACAGCTGTGACATACAGTAGGGCGCGTTCGGAACCAGTACAGCTGTGCCATACAGTAGAGGGCGCGTTCAGGAACCAGTACAGCTGTGCCATACAGTATACAGGGCGCGTTCAGAACCAGTACAGCTGTGACATACAGTAGGGCGCGTTCGGAACCAGTACAGCTGTGACATACAGTAGGGCGCGTTCATAAACCAGTGCACTGTGAAATTCAAACTGCAGAGCATATGTTTATCCAATGCACATTTTAATCCATTTGCATTTACCCACAATATACGTACACTAATTTGCGGGAATGGCACTGGAGACTTGATGGGTAGGAGATTTAAAGATGGAGTGCCACCATTTTTTTCCCACTCTAAAACATGATCATCAGGTATTATTACAATATAAGGGGGATGAACTTTTTCCAAAAAAGTGTACAGTATTTGTTAAAATCATGCTTTTATGTGGACACGCCCACCAGTTCATTAAGTATGCCTGGTTTGCCTGGTGGTGGTGATGGGTGGTGATCCACCTGAACTGAAGCCTGTAGTTGTATGATAAAGGGGGAGGGGTTAGGGGAGGGGCTGATAATGTGATGTCACTATATTACTGTTTATTTCATTGGCCCGTTTGACTGTCACGGGTTCAGCCTCCAGGAAGAAACCCTAAATACCAAGTTAATACACCATTGCACATAAAAACGACTCCAGGGTGTCTAATGAAGTACTGCCACCTCATACACACATGAAAAACTGGAAAAATAAAAAAGTTGTGGCAGATAATGGCACACACATAACACTGTTTCATATTGCCGTCCTATATTAGGAAAGTGTTTCTCTCGCTCGTCTAATTATGTCAGACACAAACACTTCTTCAACATGGTGCTCTCTGCCATAACAGAGAGACTAATCTGTCACCTCCATGGTAGCAGTCTGTTTGGGTGGACCATCTGTCACCTGTCCTCCATGGTAACTGTCTGTTTGGGTGGACCATCTGTCACCTCCATGGTAGGTGTCTGTTTGGGTGGACCATCTGTCACCGCCATGGTAGCGGTCTGTTTGGGTGGACCATCTGTCACCGCCATGGTAACTGTCTGTTTGGGTGGACCATCTGTCACCTCCATGGTAACTGTCTGTTTGGGTGGACCATCTGTCACCTCCATGGTAGGTGTCTGTTTGGGTGGACCATCTGTCACCTCCATGGTAGGTGTCTGTTTGGGTGGACCATCTGTCACCTCCATGGTAGGTGTCTGTTTGGGTGGACCATCTGTCACCGCCATGGTAGCGGTCTGTTTGGGTGGACCATCTGTCACCGCCATGGTAACTGTCTGTTTGGGTGGACCATCTGTCACCTCCATGGTAACTGTCTGTTTGGGTGGACCATCTGTCACCTCCATGGTAGGTGTCTGTTTGGGTGGACCATCTGTCACCTCCATGGTAGGTGTCTGTTTGGGTGGACCATCTGTCACCTCCATGGTAGGTGTCTGTTTGGGTGGACCATCTGTCACCTCCATGGTAGGTGTCTGTTTGGGTGGACCATCTGTCACCGCCATGGTAACTGTCTGTTTGGGTGGACCATCTGTCACCGCCATGGTAGCTGTCTGTTTGGGTGGACCATCTGTCACCTCCATGGTAGCGGTCTGTTTGGGTGGACCATATGTCACTGCCATGGTAGCTGTCTGTTTGGGTGGACCATCTGTCACCGCCATGGTAGCGGTCTGTTTGGGTGGACCATCTGTCACCTCCATGGTAGCGGTCTGTTTGGGTGGACCATCTGTCACCGCCATGGTAACTGTCTGTTTGGGTGGACCATCTGTCACCGCCATGGTAGCTGTCTGTTTGGGTGGACCATCTGTCACCGCCATGGTAGCTGTCTGTTTGGGTGGACCATCTGTCACCGCCATGGTAGCTGTCTGTTTGGGTGGACCATCTGTCACCGCCATGGTAACTGTCTGTTTTGGTGGACCATCTGTCACCGCCATGGTAACTGTCTGTTTGGGTGGACCATCTGTCACCTCCATGGTAGCGGTCTGTTTGGGTGGACCATATGTCACTGCCATGGTAGCTGTCTGTTTGGGTGGACCATCTGTCACCGCCATGGTAGCGGTCTGTTTGGGTGGACCATCTGTCACCTCCATGGTAGCGGTCTGTTTGGGTGGACCATCTGTCACCTCCATGGTAGCGGTCTGTTTGGGTGGACCATATGTCACTGCCATGGTAGCTGTCTGTTTGGGTGGACCATCTGTCACCGCCATGGTAGCGGTCTGTTTGGGTGGACCATCTGTCACCTCCATGGTAGCGGTCTGTTTGGGTGGACCATCTGTCACCGCCATAGTAACTGTCTGTTTGGGTGGACCATCTGTCACCGCCATGGTAGCTGTCTGTTTGGGTGGACCATCTGTCACCGCCATGGTAGCTGTCTGTTTGGGTGGACCATCTGTCACCGCCATGGTAGCTGTCTGTTTGGGTGGACCATCTGTCACCGCCATGGTAGCTGTCTGTTTGGGTGGACCATCTGTCACCTCCATGGTAGCTGTCTGTTTGGGTGGACCATCTGTCACCTCCATGGTAGCAGTCTGTTTGGGTGGCAACGAGACAGAGATGGAGTGATCCTCGACCACACGATGCCTGCCCGGCCCTGGCAGCTTTAATATCACCCTCGGCCAGAACAGTACAGAGGGATTCTGTCTTTAATATCACCCTCTGCCTTTTTTGGCTAAGGCCTTGTCTTTTTGGCTGACAGGTACATTTTTGGTTTGCCAAAATGTTGTGAAGACATGGCTTCAAATGCACATGGTTACACTGCACGCACGCACGCACAGACAGACACACACACATATGCGTGCACACATGCACGGTCGGTCGGTCACTCACTCACTGACTCACACCGACAGATAAAGACAGAACATTTGGAGGACAAAAATCTTTCTACAGATGATTGTATTGTATGATCAAAGAGAGTCACATTTTAATCCATTTGCATTTACCCACAATATACGTACACTAATTTGCGGGAATGGCACTGGAGACTTGATGGGTAGGAGATTTAAAGATGGAGTGCCACCATTTTTTTCCCACTCTAAAACATGATCATCAGGTATTATTACAATATAAGGGGGATGAACTTTTTCCAAAAAAGTGTACAGTATTTGTTAAAATCATGCTTTTATGTGGACACGCCCACCAGTTCATTAAGTATGCCTGGTTTGCCTGGTGGTGGGTGGTGATGGGTGGTGATCCACCTGAACTGAAGCCTTTAGTTGTATGATAAAGGGGGAGGGGTTAGGGGAGGGGCTGATAATGTGATGTCACTATATTACTGTTTATTTCATTGGCCCGTTTGACTGTCACGGGTTCAGCCTCCAGGAAGAAACCCTAAATACCAAGTTAATACAACCATTGCACATAAAAACGACTCCAGGGTGTCTAATGAAGTACTGTCACCTCATACACACATGAAAAACTGGAAAAATACAAAAGTTGTGGCAGATAATGGCACACACATAACACTGTTTCATATTGCCGTCCTATATTAGGAAAGTGTTTCTCTCTCTCGTCTAATTATGTCAGACACAAACACTTCTTCAACATGGTGCTCTCTGCCATAACAGAGAGACTAATCTGTCACCTCCATGGTAGCAGTCTGTTTGGGTGGACCATCTGTCACCTCCATGGTAGCAGTCTGTTTGGGTGGACCATCTGTCACCTGTCCTCCATGGTAACTGTCTGTTTGGGTGGACCATCTGTCACCTCCATGGTAGCTGTCTGTTTGGGTGGACCATCTGTCACCGCCATGGTAGCGGTCTGTTTGGGTGGACCATCTGTCACCGCCATGGTAACTGTCTGTTTGGGTGGACCATCTGTCACCGCCATGGTAGCTGTCTGTTTGGGTGGACCATCTGTCACCGCCATGGTAACTGTCTGTTTGGGTGGACCATCTGTCACCTCCATGGTAGCGGTCTGTTTGGGTGGACCATGTCACTGCCATGGTAGCTGTCTGTTTGGGTGGACCATCTGTCACCGCCATGGTAGCGGTCTGTTTGGGTGGACCATCTGTCACCTCCATGGTAGCGGTCTGTTTGGGTGGACCATCTGTCACCGCCATAGTAACTGTCTGTTTGGGTGGACCATCTGTCACCGCCATGGTAGCTGTCTGTTTGGGTGGACCATCTGTCACCGCCATGGTAGCTGTCTGTTTGGGTGGACCATCTGTCACCGCCATGGTAGCTGTCTGTTTGGGTGGACCATCTGTCACCGCCATGGTAGCTGTCTGTTTGGGTGGACCATCTGTCACCTCCATGGTAGCTGTCTGTTTGGGTGGACCATCTGTCACCTCCATGGTAGCAGTCTGTTTGGGTGGCAACGAGACAGAGATGGAGTGATCCTCGACCACACGATGCCTGCCCGGCCCTGGCAGCTTTAATATCACCCTCGGCCAGAACAGTACAGAGGGATTCTGTCTTTAATATCACCCTCTGCCTTTTTTGGCTAAGGCCTTGTCTTTTTGGCTGACAGGTACATTTTTGGTTTGCCAAAATGTTGTGAAGACATGGCTTCAAATGCACATGGTTACACTGCACGCACGCACGGACAGATAGACACACATATGCGTGCACACATGCACGCTCGGTCGGTCACTCACTCACTGACTGACTCACACTGACAGATAAAGACAGAACATTTGGAGGAAAAAAATCTTTCTACAGATGATTGTATTGTATTGTATGATCAAAGAGAGGTGGAACTGGGACGAGTCAGGGCCAAAGTAAAAGAGGTCGAAGAGAAAAGCATCAGGATTCAGCACCATGGACAGCGCTTTGACACACAGTAACGTGTAATAAATCATAACCAAGAACACACCTATATCAACCCACTACGCCTACACATGTAGGGATGTTTACATACTGTAGAACACAACTATATCAACCAACTACTGTACGCCTACATGTAGGGATGTTTACATACTGTAGGAATCTGAGTCTCTCCATCCAATACACAGGCTTTAGTTAAACACTTTAAAGTTAAAGGACCACTTCACCACTTTTCAACCTATCTTCATATAATAGGTCCTCACTAATAATCATGAAAAAAATGGCGCAATATTTTTCTACTCGGTCTGTGTCTCATATAGGAGGGCTGTGGGCAGTTCAGAAATCGTCTTCCAGTGACATCATCGATGAGGAATACAAGCTAATAAAAACGGCAGGCTTTCTATAGTCATGAAAAGTTGCAATGCGAAAATGGAAGCCATCGTTCTCACGATAAAGATATGTAGGAATGTTTACATACTATAGAGCGTCGCAGTCCCTCCCCCTTTCAGAACGACGAGTGGCCCAGGAAATGAAATGCAATGCATTTCTCCCATAGGATTTTCTTTAAGTATTTATTTAAAGACGGTTACGCCGCGGACAAAGCCAACTCGGATCGTGACAAATCATGACAATGAACACAATATTTTGGGCCGATCAAATCATTAGAAAGAAGAAAATAAAGGCAGGAGACAACACTATTTGTTTTGTTTTTCTTCTTATAAATTATTTCCATTTAGTTTTTAGTTTTTAGTTTTCGGGGTTTTATAGTGCCTTGCTCAAGGACACTTCGACACTAACTCTGGGGGAGCCCACGGGGTTCGAACTGCATGGCAACCTTGCGGTTTACCATCCGGCCACTCTACCGCTCAGCCACCGCCTCAACTCAACGCTGCTGTAAATTAATGCACCATACTGTAATGTCCTTGACAACGATCACAATAATATCTCTGAGAGCGCAGAGAGTCCTTCAGAGAGCCGGGCTCCTGCATGGTGACGCACCGCGTTCGCTTAACCCATTCTGACCTGAGATCAGATTCTAAAAATGTCTTCTACATCCTGACAGTTTTCATTCTGACCTGAGATCAGATTCTAAAAAATGTCTTCTACATCCTGACAGTTTTCATTCTGACCTGAGATCAGATTCTAAAAAAATGTCTTCTACATCCTGACAGTTTTCATTCTGACCTGAGATCAGATTCTAAAAAAATGTCTTCTACATCCTGACAGTTTTCATTCTGACCTGAGATCAGATTCTAAAAAAATGTCTTCTACATCCTGACAGGTTTCATTCTGACCCGAGATCAGATTCTAAAAATGTCTTCTACATCCTGACAGTTTTCATTCTGACCCGAGATCAGATTCTAAAAATGTCTTCTACATCCTGACAGTTTTCATTCTGACCTAAGATCAGATTCTAAAAAAATTCTTCCATGTCTTCGATTTTTCAAAAAATAGCAGACCTACAAGCTCGTAGCGCGCCACTCGGTGGCGCGCTATGAGCTTGTAGATCTTCTATTTTTAAATAGCTAAAGCACGACATGATGCTAACACCAAAATGGGTTCCCGCCCAGAATGGGTTATTCATTTATTCAATGGTTCATTTCCATGGTTACCAGATGTTTGCTCATCTCTCTCTCTCTCTCTCTCTCTCTCTCTCTCTCTCTCTCTCTCTCCCCTCTATCTGTGTTCAATTTAAAGTCTGCACGGGAATGTTTTATTGGTTTTATACACCACAGCCTTTTAAAAATCACACGCCGTGTGAAGTGAGGGGCGCTCTTATCATCGTACAGTATACGTATACAGTGACATCATCATTATATCATATCATTCTGGCCAATCCGAATTTGCGTCCTCACCTTCGTCTAATTAATCGCGCATCGTCCTAATTATGACAGCTCCGTTCCGCTTGCTCTGTCGGCTCATTGGTTCCCCCGGGAAATCAACCAATGGCTGCACTCCTCCTGACAACGTGGGCGCAACAATAATGTGTCGGGTGCATGAACTATATCAATATCAATGTGTTGTCGGTGCGTTAACCCATTCTGACCTGAGATCAGATTCATACGAGGTTTCCACTGGACACACACTGGTCTGTTTAACTCATTCTGACCTGAGATCAGATTCTATAAAAGATGTCAGTCGTTCTGCGATTTTTCAAAAATAGCAGACCTACAAGCTCGTAGCGCGCCAATCGGTGGCACGCTACGAGCTTGTAGATCTGCTATTTTTCAATAGCTAAAGCATGACATGATGCTAACACCAAAATGGGTTCCCGCCCAGAATGGGTTATTCATTTATTCAATGGTTCATTTCCATGGTTACCAGATGTTTGCTCATCTCTCTCTCTCTCTCTCTCTCTCTCTCTCTCTCTCTCTCTCTCTCCCCTCTATCTGTGTTCAATTTAAAGTCTGCACGGGAATGTTTTATTGGTTTTATACACCACAGCCTTTTAAAAATCACACGCCGTGTGAAGTGAGGGGCGCTCTTATCATCGTACAGTATACGTATACAGTGACATCATCATTATATCATATCATTCTGGCCAATCCGAATTTGCGTCCTCACCTTCGTCTAATTAATCGCGCATCGTCCTAATTATGACAGCTCCGTTCCGCTTGCTCTGTCGGCTCATTGGTTCCCCCGGGAAATCAACCAATGGCTGCACTCCTCCTGACAACGTGGGCGCAACAATAATGTGTCGGGTGCATGAACTATATCAATATCAATGTGTTGTCGGTGCGTTAACCCATTCTGACCTGAGATCAGATTCATACGAGGTTTCCACTGGACACACACTGGTCTGTTTAACTCATTCTGACCTGAGATCAGATTCTATAAAAGATGTCAGTCGTTCTGCGATTTTTCAAAAATAGCAGACCTACAAGCTCGTAGCGCGCCAATCGGTGGCACGCTACGAGCTTGTAGATCTGCTATTTTTCAATAGCTAAAGCATGACATGATGCTAACACCAAAAGGGGTTCCCCGCCCAAAATGGGTTAATTGGGGTTATGACTGCATCGTCAACACCTCTCTGCTGCTTACAGAAACACTGTTATTGTAACGTCGGCTTTTATCCCAACATAAACAGCCTTGAATGTACAGTTATTCTTATTGAAAAATGTTCCAACCTGTTGACTCTTTTGTCAAGATCCCTGCAGAAAACACTGAACTGCAGCCTTCGTCGTCAACAAAAGGCTTTTTCAGGCTTTTGTCCGCCGCGGACAAAAAGCAGACTTGAGTCGTGACGACTCCCCCACTGAGCATTTCTGTAGTCTAATAAATGGAGGGTAAATGGCAAAAACATTGGTCTAAAAACGGGGGTCAAAATAGTCTCAAAATTAAAGTTTTTTTTAGCAGTCTATAGGCTTAGATTAAAGACGGTGAAACAACGTCTAATCTAATAAAACAACGTCATTTCAATATAGAACCGCCTACATTTAGACCTTGATTAGCCAGGCTAATCAAGGTCTGACTGCAAAAAAGACTGCAACAAAATGTGCATTTTTAGACTATTTTGACCCCATTTTTAGAGGGTCATTTAAGGCGAGACACCCCAGGTGAATATAATAATAAATAAATAATAGCTATCACAATGTAACTTCTCCAGTTGATTACTTATATTAAAACTAAGATGTTTTGTATTACAAGTTTTCTGAAATTATATGTTTAAATATGCAAATTAGGCATTATATGCGCTAATTTGCATACATTTTGGGACGATAAATCTGAATATCGGTTGGAAAATTCCAAAACGTTTTATTTGAAGCCACTATATCTCATCCAAACCTTGGCAAAAGTGACCAAATTTGGTCACTTGCTTTGTACCAACAACCAATCATGAAAATAGAGATGGTGCATTTTCACCCAAAAAAACGAGCTGTCATTGGCTAAAATAAACATCTAAATCTGTATTTTTAATGTGTATTTTGCTTTAGTTTGAAAGAAAACATGTTTAGGAAGCAAAATATATATATAAAAAAAGAAATGAAAAATCATGATTTCATCTGTAGTGTCTCGCCTTCAAAGCCGAAAATTGCTCAGTGGGTCAGGACAATAAACACAATATTTTGGACCAGACAAATAATTACAAAGAAGAAAAACAGCAAAAAAAGTGTTGTAACCTGCCGTTATTTTCTTCTTTCTAATTCTTTGTTCGGCCCAAAAGAATCGTGTCTGTCGTCATGATTTGTCACAACTGGAGACTGTGCTGACCAGCTGACCAGCTGTCCCACATACCGGCCACCAAATGGTGATCAAGGCCTAATTGACCCAGACAAGGACACACTGGACTGGCTTTTTTCTGCAACAGAGCTGAAGGTCTACTCTGATCGTGCATGGCTCGTTATGCGTCTAGCATTGTATGAATGAACAACATGGACATGTCATTAAACCAGCTCAGTGGCCTTGTGGTTAGAGTGTCCGCCCCTGAAACTGGGAGGTCGGGGGTTCGATCCCCGGCCGGGTCACACCAAAGACTGTAAAAACAATGGGACCAATTGGCACTCGGCATCAAAGGGTTGGATTGGGGGGGGGGTAGAATCTACTAATCAAATGATTCCTGAGCGCGGCACGGCTGCAGCTCAACCGCTCCAAGAGATGGGGGGGTCAAATGCGGAGAACACATTTCACTGCGGTGTACGTGTGTGTGTGTGACAAATCGTACGACTTTGACTTTAAAGGACAGAGTCAGTGACAACGTGTGTCAGTGTTTGCTCGCGTGGAGACAAGATTGTTGTGTTTGTCTGTTTGGAAACAACCATAGACTGTAAAAAATATGGACAAAGCGTTCCCCGGGTCTAACATGAACGTAAAATGAAGCCTGTCAGTCCTTGCAATGGAAGTCGCCATCTTTCTAGATCCGTTTAGGCCCAGCTGAGCCCATTGGCTGGCCCAGACAACGAGGCGGGACTTCCCCCCCTTCTTCTTCGTTGGTTTTTATTTTGACTCGAGTGGGTGGGGGATCCCGATCATAGACTGTAACGGTAGCCACGCCCCTCAGAACATACTCGACTTTATGGTCATTTTTTAAATTAATGGGACGATAATTTTCCAAAAAGAATATTATGACATTAGAAATGAGACTTTAAACTAGTGACTGGAAGCAAAAAGTATTCATGACCATGTTTATTAAGGTAATACAGTCTAGGTGAAGTTGGGCCCAAATACATGGACTTCTATGGGGCTATGGGTTTTTTTGAGCCCAATGACAGACAGCGCCACAACAGGCCATTATGTGAACTTTCATTTCCTTAGTGGCTTCACAACATATCTGTCTGACTGCCCCCCTGGAAACAACACAGCATATCTCTGCAGTGCAACATTTTATGATAGAGCGCTTCATTTATACGAGCAGTACAATCAATGACCCTTTCATGTGGCAGATGTATACGATATGCAACAGCATAGTCTTCATATTTGTATTCATAACCGAACACACACAATCTAATTTTTAAACGGTCCTTAGAAAGACGACACACAAGGACATACAACTAATTTGTGAAACGGATTCATTGGAAATACTGCAAGACAGCGTTTTCATTCCACCATGACTTGTGCTCTGGAACTATACGAGGCAGAATGCGGTGATGGTGATGGATGATCCGAGGCACTTATGCCAGACATGCAACGACTCTGATATGCCAGAAATACCGAGATAAGAGCCAACTTTAGTGGCACCTTCGCTATCTCGCATGCTTTGCAAATCACCGTTCGATATTATTGCCCTTTTCAAATTGCTCTTTCCCCCCCCCGAGACCAGTTGCCAACTCCAGACTTTCTAATCGCAGCAGAAAAAGGCACCGTTTATTCTAACGTTTCAAAAGTATAGCAAGGTCAGGACTGAGGCTTTTGTACTTTTACTCAAGTACAATTCCGTACTTTTAGTTGTAATAGAGTACTTCTGTATAGCGTCGCAGTCCCGCCCCCCTATCAGGGCCCAGGAAATGATTCCCCGTTTATACTTTCAAAAAGTATTTATTTAAACTGTTAAGCGTCGTACAAAGCCAACTCTTGCCGTGACGAATCATGACAACAAACATTTTTTTTGTGACAACAAACGGCAGGTCACTTTTTTTGTTGTTTTTCTTCTTTGTAATTATTTGTTTGGTACAAAATATTGTGTTTGTTTGTCATGATTTGTCACGACAAGAGTTGGCTTTGTCTGCGGCGTAACCGTCTTTAAATAAATACCTTTTGAAACGTCTATGAGGAAAAATGCATTGGGAATTATTTCCTGGGCCTCGCGTCGTCATGAAAGGGGGCGACGACGCTCTATATTGCAGTATTGGTATAGGAAAGGAAAGGAAAGGTACTATGTTTACCCAGGGTAACTGGACTAAAGGTACTATGTTTACCCAGGGTAACTGGACTAAAGGTACTATGTTTACCCAGGGTAACTGGACTAAAGGTACTATGTTTACCCAGGGTAACTGGACTAAAGGTACTATGTTTACCCAGGGTAACTGGACTAAAGGTACTATGTTTACCCAGGGTAACTGGACTAAGGAAAGGAAAGGTTACATGTTTACCCAGGGTAACTGGACTAAAGGTACTATGTTTACCCAGGGTAACTGGACTAAGCTCCAGAACTTGTTTACAGCCAGGCCCTGCTCATAGAACATTTCATGGTAGGGGTTCAATGCCTTGTCCATTTACAGTATAGGATGTTATATGTACACATGATGATAGTGTACAGCACTCTGGCTTATTTTTAAATAAGCTCCATGAATAAACTCAGCCAGACTGATACTATCAGTCTGGCTGAGTTTATTTATAGAGGCCAGTATAAACAACGACGCAGAGATTACTGCACTGAACTCTACATCCCATAGTCTGGGAGGTAACGGGGGTGACTGACTCCTACATCCCATAGTCATGAACATTATGCATTTTACACTGTTTAGGCTAGGGGTCCTGAATCTCAGTCCAGAGGGCCCCTGTGCGCAAATATTGCGTCGAACTTGAACTCATGCTTCCTTCATGAGCCCGAGTGTCCAAGTTGCTCCTTTTCACCTGACAGGGGGGAGTTTCCCTGGTTGGACGTAGCGCGTGGAAGGAACACGTTATTCTAACCAGTTCCTTTCCCCTCCATCAGGCGCCCCGGCTGGCCAGGGGGAGGCAGTTTAGTGACCAGGATTACTGCATGTTCTTTTGTGAGGGTATCTACCCTAGGGGACACGGGGAGAACATGTGAGGGTACCTACCCTAGGGGACACGGGGAGAACATGTGAGGGTACCTACCCTAGGGGACACGGGGAGAACATGTGAGGGTACTATACCCTAGGGGACACGGGGAGAACATGTGAGGGTACTATACCCTAGGGGACACGGGGAGAACATGTGAGGGTACCTACCCTAGGGGACACGGGGAGAACATGTGAGGGTACTATACCCTAGGGGACACGGGGAGAACATGTGAGGGTACCTACCCTAGGGGACACGGGGAGAACATGTGAGGGTACCTACCCTAGGGGACACGGGGAGAACAGATTGCTTTCTCTTAACGACCTGTTGTAGAATAAAGTATATAAACCACAGATCCTGCGATCACCGTGAGAGGAGTCAGATGCTCCACAGAGTCAGCAGAGACACAACAAACCTGACGGCAGGTGTGAGACGATGTATTGATCAGCAACGCAGGGAAGCAGATAAACAGAGAGAGAGAGAGAGAGAGAGAGAGAGAGAGAGAGAGAGAGAGAGAGAGAGAGGGAGAGAGACACTGCGTGAAAAGAGGAGTAATCGGGTAATTATGGGCTCCGTCTGTATTTTGCCCGTAAACTTCAAGTTTAGCAGCATATACAGTTAATATACGGTAATAATACAGGTGTGATGGTACAACTCGGGAGTTTACCGGAGTTTGTTGTAAAGTCTAACGGGAGTTTCCTGTAATAATTATACACATCCGTATCCCATGCTTCATGCGCAGTGAGAGAGAGAGAGAGAGAGAGAGAGAGAGAGAGAGAGAGAGAGAGAGAGAGAGAGAGAGAGAGAGAGAGAGGGAGAGAGGGAGAGAGAGAGAGAGAGACACCAGTGAAATATATAAAATAAACTTTAGGACAAAAAGAAAACAATATTTCCTCCCCACATAATGCTACTCTCAGTCTCACCCATGTCGATAATGCAGCAACATGTGAGAACACAGCTGTTCTCATACTGTAGTTACTGTACACACATAAACACACAGTGTTCTCTCTCTCTCTCTCTTTCTACCTCAAGGACACTCTTTCTTGCACACACACACACACACACACACACACACACACACACACACACACACACACACACACACTTTGTCTATTGCACGCACATACATTGGTATTTACATAGTATTTTTATTTATAAGAACTGTCCACTTAAGTGTACATCGATTTCTTTATAACAATTCCCCTGTTAGTCCTAAACACTATACATTCCTCAACCCCACACACGCTGCACTGTTCCCTCAACCCCAACCTTAACCTAAACCTAAAATGGCCCTATTACAGTGAGGATCAGTGCAATGCAGGCACACATGTACAGTTGTACACACACACGCACACGCACACACGTGCACACGCATGCACACACGCACGTGCATATAGCGTTGCACGCCCCCCCCTGCCTTATCTTTACATTTTTCCCACGGCCGTACACAGAGCATCACATGGTATGTTCAGGTCAGACAGGGAGGAAGGCAGGGAGGCGGTCATCTTTAATAATCATATTATATATATATATATATATATTATAAATATATGTTCAGGTCAGACAGGGAGGAAGGCAGGGAGGCGGTCATCTTTAATAATCATATTATATATATATATATATATATTATAAATATATGTTCAGGTCAGACAGGGAGGAAGGCAGGGAGGCGCTCATCTTTAATAATCATATTAGTAAAATCAATATGAAGCCACACTGTATCTCCATGTCCTTAACCCTGCCAGACCCAGATATATATTATACTACTGGCAAAAAAAAGAGATTTCAACCTTACTACTATATAAAAAAAGGAAAAAAATGTTTAATACAAATTGTATGCACATTTATAATAATTAAGCTTGTAGATCGGCTATTTTCAGCAAGTGTAAAATCAGTCATTGTACAACGTCAAAATACATTTCAGTCGACTAAATGGACCAAACAGTAACACATTCCAGGTGACTAAAATGTGACTAAAACTAAAATCAAAATGTGCTGCCATAAACAACACTGCCTATCCCTAGATCAGACCTGAGATCAGATTCATACGAGGTTCCCACTGGACACATACTGGTCTGATGAACCCATTCTGACCTGAGATCAGATACTAAAAATGTCAGTAGTTCTTTGATTTTTCAAAAATAGCAGACCTACAAGTTCGTAGCGCGCCACTGGGTGGCGCGCTATGAGCTTGTAGATCTGCTATTTTTCAATATGTAAAGCATAACATAATGCTAACACCAAAAGGGGTTCCCGCCCAAAATGGGTTAAAATGTTTATATCTTAATTTCCACGACACCCCCTCCTGAGATACTTCCGGGTCCTACTTTTGTGTCCCCATAGAGTTATACTGTGACGCTCCGTCGGACTAAATCTGAGACGAAAACAACCACGAAAGTCTCATTTTACCTGCTTTCCTTTCCTCACAACGACAAACCTGCTGCTCTCCCAAATCTGGCTGTGACAGGCCGTCTGCCCCACATGGAATACTATCGCCATTTGGACCCGGACGTAACGTAAACGTAGCACTACAAAATGACGTTGGACTTAAATACTGAATGGCAAGGTGCTACCTTCCAACTTCCAATGGCAGCCCATTCATCCAAACAGAAAAGTCCTCTCTGATTGTATTAAAACAATGTTAAACTCACCAACATTGCACCTGTGAACGGAAAGCTTGAATTATCCTCTTTCTATCCTCAAAGTGTTTGTTTCATAAAAATCCACTGCAGACATTGTTATGAAATACTTTGTGTCCTTGAGAGAAGAATAGAGTCCGCAACACCGGTATGAAAAACTGAAAAACATTTCGATCACTAGGAATTGCATTCCTGACGAAGATCTTTCCAGGTGCTTCCAAACTCCGATGGAAACATGCAGGTCTGCAAAAGGTCAATAGCGAGTATACAGGACGTTAATTATCACAATTACATGGAATGATGTGGTTTTATGAGTTTAATAACCGTGACTGTCCTCTGGTGAGATTTGGGTGTGTGATTTAACACGGCAATATCCCCACAACACGACAGCAGGCGAGATAATGTCCAATATTACGACTGTAGTCACATTAAGTATTCACATGAGAGTCCCGTTTACTGACTCAACTTCACTATAATGCAATTGTACACGTCCCGATATGATAGTACTTTTTAGAATAATAGCACACTGTATGTGTGTGTGGTCGTGTACAGCCGTACGAGGGAATAATGATTTAACTGCTTTGTTTCCATGTACGCAAAGCAATCCAAAAGTGTGGCATCATACCATTAACCCATATTGGGCGGGAACCCCTTTTGGTGTTCTAAGCATTATGTTATACTTTAGCTACTGAAAAATCGTGAAAAGGTGGCACAAATCTTTGAATATATATTCTTTCAGAGCGAACGTTTTTTAACTCAAATCTTTGCTTTGCTATTTTCAGATGAGGGTCGATGGCCAATTACATAATTATAATTTTTGGGGTCCTTGACGAGCACCACTGATACAGAAACATGAGGTATTTCAGAAAACTGTCAGAAAGAAATAATATATATATATTTCGACGTCAGGCCTAAACGGGTTAAGTGAATTAATGGCAGGGTGGAAACTATAGCTGCAATTTGCCACCGACAGCCCATACATCCAAACAGAAACAGAGAAGCACTCGGTGGCGCGCTATGACCTTGTAGATCTGCTATTTTCCAATAGCTAAAGTATAAGATAATGCTTCAAACACCAAGAGGGGTTCCCGTCCTGAATGGGTTAAGTTATCCCCATATGCGGCGCCACAGACGCGACCATGTGTAAAAGACATGACAAAAGACACCATGTGAAATCCTTGTCAATTAATTCAATCAATTAATTGTTCCTTCCACGCGCTACGTCACGGCCGGGGAGCTGTACAAATCCCTCCCTCTGACTCCACTCACGTTCCTTCTCATTGTCCTTCTATATTCTCACCGTCTCCCTCTGATAGCCTACACCCCATTTGATACACCCCATTTCTCCATTCTCACCGTCTCCCTCTGATAGCCTACACCCCATTTCTCCATTCTCACCGTCTCCCTCTGATAGCCTACACCCCATTTGATACACCCCATTTCTCCATTCTCACCGTCTCCCTCTGATAGCCTACACCCCATTTCTCCATTCTCACCGTCTCCCTCTGATAGCCTACACCCCATTTGATACACCCCATTTCTCCATTCTCACCGTCTCCCTCTGATAGCCTACACCCCATTTCTCCATTCTCACCGTCTCCCTCTGATAGCCTACACCCCATTTGATACACCCCATTTCTCCATTCTCACCGTCTCTGATACTGTCACGGATGTAGACAGAGTCGAACCCGAGTGCAGAGTAACAACAAACAAGAATACTATTTAAGTATTTAATAAAGAATAAGGCAGATCATACACTGAAGTAGTAGGCAGGAATCAGGCATATTGCAAAAATGACAAAGTATAGTCAAAACAGGAATCCTGCAGGGACAAGCAACCATGACAACAAACTATATGAACTGACAATGAGAGTTAGTGAAGAGTCCAGTTTTATAGGAGCAGGTTGATTGGCAAAGTGTTCACAGCCAGGTGGGCTGACGAGGGAGTTGAAGACAGGTGACCACCACCGCTCCGGTGGTGAGGTGACCACCACCGCTCCGGTGGTGAGGTGACCACCACCGCTCCGGTGGTGAGGTGACCACCACCGCTCCGGTGGTGAGGTGACCACTGTGATGTGTGCACTTGCACATACACCACACTTTCAGACATCCACACATGCAATACACTACAGTCCAAAAAGGGCTTGCATTGTCCATTAGCACCATGCAGTTCCACTGCTCGGTCAAAGCTTCCGAACGCAGTGCTGTGATAAACTAAACATTAACATTGAACCGTCTCAGACTATATACAGGTTTAAAGTGTTGAACACGCATGTGTTTTTAGTTAATGTGTAACATTGACAACGGAACCCAACGGCTGCGTCAGTGACATGCTCTACCAGCTGTGCAACACAGCAACCACAACACCTACCCACAGTATTCCCTCACACTTCAGTCAGTGTTGTGAATACCTCTAGAACCAGTTAAAGTCGACTTATATACAAATCTGCAATGCAAAGTTGTGCAGGTGTTGCTTGTTAACAAACATAAGGTTATCTTTGAAAAACAAAGAAGGGAACAGTGCCAGAAACTTGCCAAAAATGTTGCTCTTGACATTGGGACAATGTCTGTCCAATGTCTGTCCAATGTCTGTCCAATGTCCATTGTCTGTCCTGATGACGGTTGAATAGACCGAAACGTTGACCAATAAAGAGCACCATTTTTGGCAAGTTTCTGACACTGTTTCTGACACTTTTCAAAGAAAACCTTTTAAGTATATGCTTTATTGCCCCTTATTGCACCTGTCACTATATAGCCTTATGAGTTATGAGGTGTGCATCGGCCTTTTGCTGAAAAGCTTGTAAGAAACATGCATACTGTAGCTAATACAAGCACACATGCACACTATATGCATACACATGCACACAGACACAAGTGTGTGCATGCACCTACACACCTTTGAGTTACTGTTGCGAGAGAGCAGCAGTCTATCAATGTCACACAATGTCCGTCTCCACATGGGGGGAATTGGCCAGCTAGTACCCTAACCCTACCAATATTTTAATGTTTTACAAATGTTAAATCTATACGTTCTTCATGATTGTTGTGAATAATATATACAATAAATATATGTTCAGATGAATTGAATAGTTAATAGAAATACAAGGTAATAAATATATGCATGCAGAAGACATTATAATGCTCAACATATTTGTATTTCTTTGTTTGTTGTTGTTGGTGCTGCATAATTGTCATCACTTTGAACATTAGTATGTCTGAGAGGTCATTAAGATCAGAAGAAGAAGGGAGTTTTGTTGTTGTTGAAATGGCAGTGGGGGGTGGGGGGGGACGGGTGGGGGGGGACTGTGACCAGCCTGCGTGCGTCTGTCTGTCTGGGAGCCTATAATTATACTGACGTCTCCATCGTTACGCATGTTTGGTGACCATGAAGAAAGAAGACCTATAAACTCAATACACACGATGTGACAGAGCCGTTAATTGTGGTGTTTACCCGAGGATCAATGTCAAGACGTTGTTCCTGTCTGGGTGTCTATAGTGCAACGTGCTAGAGAGACTTATACGCACTCAAATGGGGCCTTCACCCCCCTGCCCTTTTACCCGTCTGTAAAACAACTTTCAAAAACAGCAGACCTACAAGCTCGTAGCGCGCAACGTTCAGACCATGCAGATACAGGTCTTTGTCAGGGATGTATTGTGTACAGTAATTTATGCCCCTATACCTCAGTAGGAGGGTGATTGTCTCACTGGTTTTAAAAGCACAGCTCAGTCACTCTTCTCTCTCACCGCTGATAAGAGGCACTCACTGGCACTCAGGGCTCGACAGTGCGAATAGGTACTCGCATTTGCGACTACAAATATCACCGTGCGAGTTGTAAAATGCAATTTGTAGCACAGGTGAGACTACAGGATTTGACCGTTCAATCGTGATAAAGACAAGTCTCTTACAGCAAGTGCACATTCTATAGTCGTGGTTCTATACCTACATTTATATTTCTGAACGGCGGTGTCGTTCGCCAAAAAGAGCAGAGCTACAAGCTAACAACGTGTCGAGGCTCAATGCGGTGTTCATTTGAAGATCTGTCCCCTTTGCTCCCACCGCCCCTCCCCTCCCTGTGTTGCTGCTCCGTGCTCTTCCCTGTCACTGCTTGCTGACTGACTGTCAGCAGCGGCAGACAGAAAATAAGATAGCATTAGCATGATAGGCTAGCACAGATTCAGAAGGAATTGCTTGGACCCCGACACGTTATTTGCAAAGTTTGTTTGTAATGTTCAAAGTTCAAACGTAACTTACTTTTAACCAAACGCGGGTGAAACAGCGTGCACACACACACACACACACACACACACACACACACTCATGGAGTGGACGGATTGATGTTTATCAAAAACAACCCTTGCTTAGCGTTTGCTTACAAAAGCGTGTGCCCAGCATAAATGATAATGCGAATGACCGAACTGGCTGGATTACCGTATTAATATCAGTCAGTCAGTCAGTCAAAGCCAAGGAGAATGTTACAATACTAATTCACCATCGAGCAGCCTCTGCACTGTCTGAATGTCACACTAACATGATAGAACAGCAGGATAAAAACGGATAGCCTGTCTATCCATCCATGAGCAACTTATTATCTATCTAGCTCTGGTCCATAGCTCTAATGTGTTGCACGTATTAGAGGTATGGCACAGAGCTACTATCGATCTATCTACAAAGTATTATCATAAAACAAATCGATTATATAGATTATATGAAAACAAACATAACAATGATATCACTATTTTGTGATAATTGCTGAAAAGATAGTGATATAATATTTTGACATTCTTTTCCACCCTACCTCATATCACTTCATTTAAAAAATCACACCCATGTGAAGTGAGGGGCGCTCTTGTCATCATACATCATCAGATAACATCTCATACTGGCCAATCAGAATGCCTGTTGCCTGTGATTGGTTTGCTGATTTGCTCGTTTACATATGATGACAGATCCCTTCAATGTCAATGGCGTTTAATTTATGTCATATTTAGCAGAATTTTGACGTAATTTCTCTGTTGATTGTCAATGGCTCATTTTGAGCTGTGTGGGGACAAAGGCTGTATATAGGAGGGGCTAGCAGCCCCTTAAAAATACCTAATTTTTCATCGTGCTCCTACAATAATTTGTGTGCTACTAGATGTTTCAACTTACTGTAGGCGCACACGTGCTACTTGGAAAAATGCTAAGCGTCGAGCCCTGCCGGCACTCAAACTACAGTACACGTATATCAAATCAAATCAAACTTTATTTATAGAGCACGTTTTAAAACAACCAAGGTTGACCAAAGTGCTGTACATCAGTGGCAAAAACAGAGAAACAGGCAGGAGAAAACACAGAATATAAACGAGAAACACAATAATAAAAATGACAAAAATGTAGGCATGAAAGCATAAAATGGACTCAGGAGGAGATTAAAAGCCAGGGAGAAAAGATGAGTCTTAAGGCGAGTCTTAAAAACACCAATGGAGGGGGCAGAGCGAATGTGAAGGGGCAAGCTCTTCCAGAGCCTGGGAGCTGCAGCCGCGAAAGAGCGTGCGCCCCTAGTGCTTTTGTTAGTTGTTCGGCCCTCTAGCAGTACCTGATCCGCAGAGCGCAGAGCTCTAGCCGGGGTGTAGGGTTTTACGAGCCCGGAGAGGTATTCGGGGGCCAGCCCATTTAAACATTTAAAAGTAAATAAAAGGACTTTAAAATTCTAAAAGAAACCGGGAGCCAGTGAAGGGAGGCCAGCACGGGGGTTAACATGTGTTCTCTCTTTTTAGTGCCAGTTAAAAGGCGAGCAGCAGCATTCTGGACCAGTTGCAGTCGTCTGATTGCAGACTGTTCGATACAGATGTATAGTGAGTTGCAATAGTCTAACCTGGAGGAAATTAAAGCATGGATTGCAGTTTCTAGTTGTTTTGGGGAGAGGTATGGTTTGATTTTAGCCAGGAGATGGAGTTGGAAGAAGCTGGTCTTGACTACGGAGCTGATGCGTTTATGGAATGTAAAGGAGCTGTCCAGGATAATGCCAAGGTTTTTTTGCAGATGTGCGAATATTGGGCGTAAGGGTATCCGGGGTACTGAGGGGAGGGGCCAAGTGGGGGTCGAAGATTACTATTTCGGTTTTATTTTCGTTGAGGTTGAGGAAATTAGTGTTACTGTACACACACTGTACACTCAATCTACTGCTCTCCCAAATCTGGCTGTGCCAGGCCGTCTGCCCCACACACACTGTCATTAATGCAAACTAGATTCAACATACTCAACCCTTTAGCACATTCTAATATTGTACTGAGCAAATGGACTGTTATACCACCTTCAATAATAATGATAATAATAATAATAGTCTTTATTGTCTCCACATCATATATATTTTTGTTGTCATGGACACTTGTACAAAACATTAATAATTCTACCCTCGAGTTGGAAGCATTAAGACTCATTTTAACCCTCAATGGCTTTCCTTTCTGAAAAATGACGTCATTGTAAAAAGATTCACGCGTTTTAGATATTCTATTTACTAATGAGATGCGGACGGGAGCTGGTGCCACTTGGAGTGCTACATAGCACTACGTAGCACTACAAAATGACCCGGACGCAACGTATAGGACTACAAAATGACCCGGACGTAACGTAGGACTACAAAATGACCCGGACGTAACGTAGCACTACAAAATGACCCGGACGCAACGTATAGGACTACAAAATGACCCGGACGTAACGTAGGACTACAAAATTACCCGGACGTAACGTAGCACTACAAAATGACCCGGACGTAACGTATAGGACTACAAAATGACCCGGACGTAACGTAGCACTACAAAATGACCCGGACGTAATGTAGGACTACAAAATGACCCGGACGTAACGTAGCACTACAAAATGACCCAGACATAACGTAGGACTACAAAATGACCCGGACGTAACGTAGCACTACAAAATGACCCGTACGTAACATAGGACTACAAAATGACCCGGACGTAACGTAGCACTACAAAATGACCCGGACGTAACGTACCACTACAAGATGACCTGGACGTAACGTAGGACTACAAAATGACCCGGACATAACGTAGGACTACAAAATGACCCGGACGTAACGTAGCACTACAAAATGACCCGTACGTAACATAGGACTACAAAATGACCCGGACGTAACGTAGGACTAGAAGAAGAAGAATTTGGCCGCGGACTGAAGCAAATATTTGACTTAAAAAACGTTTGCTGTGAAAGAATATATATGTTCAAAGATTCGCACACGTTTTCATGATTCTTTCAGCAGAGCTACAAGCTCGTAGCGCGGCACTCGGAAGCTTGTAGATCTGCTGAAAACAAAGCTTGTAGATCTGCTGTTTTTTCAACAGCTGAAGTGGTTTAAAAGCTATATAAGGTGACACAGATGTCGTCCTCAGGTCTCAACGGCTATAAACACCACGTCTGTGTGTCTCCGGGTCATTGTCTTCCGATTCCTCACAACAAGTGCACAAACTGGAGAGTATAATAACAACGTCTCCACAACGCCTGAAATCCAACCACGTAAAACCCAGGAGAGCAGAAGGAACAACAGATTGCAGTTTGTTGTGTTCGGCAGAGAAGACGCGCCACTGCAGAGTAATGAGCCTGATCATGCTGTCGGAGACCCTGAGAGAGAGAGAGGCTAATTTAACCGAGCATCCAAAGCTCATTGTGTAAACTAAAGCGTATGCATGCATGCAGATGTCTGTTTATATGCGTGCGTGTTTTTCAAACTCGAAAAATACCTTCTATGTGAAAACCGTAAGTATAGACAGGCTATTCGCAACCTTAGGCTAAACAACACAAGAATCCCAAAGGTCATCGGTAGATATAAAGGATTGGAAAGAAGTCAGAGGATTTGTAACCTATGTAATGAAGCCAGAATTGGAGATGAGTACCATGTTCTGTTGGAATGTAAGAATACTGGCATTATGAATTTCAGGCAAAAATACCTGCCACTTTATTTTTTTACCCACCCTTCTATGTTTAAATTAATTGCATTACTAAAATCTGAAAAACAAAAAGTAATCTATAAATTGGGTGCTTTTCTGAAAAATAATTATTCCACTGTACAAATAGGGAAAGCCTTCCGATATGTCTATTTATATCGTGTAATCTGTAATGTATTGTATACTTTTGATTGTATAACTTTTATGAATCTGTGCTCCGAACCATGTGATCATGGTCGTGAGTTAAATAAATGATGATGAAAGCTTATACTGTGATTGTATGGATTGTATTGGATTGGATTATGGATGTATCATGTACCTATGACTGTTTATAGGATGCTGTGTACCGTTTTGTCTGTTTTTGTCTGCCTTTTATTTTTCAACTTTTACTGATGTTGTATTTAAAGGTAGAGTAAGTGATTTCACTTAATTCAAATATCACTTGTTTTTTTGTTTTGTTGTGATAATCCTCTCTGCTATAGAGTGTGCTGACCATATAAGGAGTCCCCAGTTAACCCCTGGGGGTCAAAAAACGTTAGGTTTCGTTTTTGACTCTCTATCCTGATTGGACGAAAGGCTTAGGTCCCACAGCCAAAAACGAAACCTAAGGTTTTTTGAAAATTCAATGTGTTTACTCTTTTATGTCATAATTATGGGGTTTATTTAAGAGAAGCTGTCAATGCCACCATTTATTATTTGTCAAACTCAGTATTTAAATAATGCTTCTGTGAAAAAAACCAATAAAAAAACCAACAAAAAATATATATTCACATTATCACGTAATGTTATGTGTGTGTGTGTGTGTGTGTGTGTGTGTGTGTGTGTGTGTGTGTGTGTGTACTGTATTGCATTATACATACAGAGGCATGTGGACCCCTATAGTGTCTGCATGGGGTAAAACATTCTGTGAAAATAAGCCAATCTCTACAAACTCAGATTTGCGTGATGTTTCTACTCGCGGTGAGCTTGTAGATGTTGGGCTAATTTCAGTGAAGATGGCTCCAAAACTGTGGAATGCACTTCCCATTGCAGTCAGAACTGCAGCATCACTCCCAATCTTCCGCCGTAGTCTGAAAACCCACCTTTTCAGACTCCATCATGGCCCATAGCACTTACCCCACCCCCTTAGATAGCAATTCTGTAGACTTAGATAGCATTTGATACAGACTTATAGCATGTTATGTAAACAGCATAAGTGCATTGTATGTAGTCATAGCACGTCATAGTACATATGTGTAGCATAGTAGTATAGATGTATAGCTTATATGTATAGTTTCATTATAGATATTCCACTGTTACTTTCTTAGCTTACGCATGTTTCATGATAAATGTCTTTATGTGATGTATTCCCATGCTTTTTTGTTCTTGCTTAATGTAAGTCGCTCTGGATTAAGAGCGTCTGCTAAATGCCTAAATTGTAAATTGTAAATTGTGAAGAGCTGTTTCTGTGTGTAGGAGAGACAGCATAGGGCCTAGTATAGACCCCTGTGGGACTCATCAATTAGGGTTTAACCCATTCTGAACGGGAACCCCTTTTGGTGTCAGCATCATGTTATGCTTTAGCTATTGAAAAATAGAAGACCTACAAGCTCGTAGCGCGCCACCGAGTGGCGCGCTGCGAGCTTGTAGGTCTGCTATTTTTGAAAAATCGAAGAACGACTGACATTTTTAGAATCTGATCTCAGGTCAGAATGGGTTCATCAGAACCAGTGTGTGTCCACAGTGGAAACCTCGTATGAATCTGATCTCAGGTCAGAATGGTTTAAGTGGTTAACGGAGTGCATGTGTGCAGCATGGTGCTGTGCAGATTCCCAAATTCCCTTTTCACTCAGCTTTTGCGCGCGCGCACACACACACACACACACACACACACACAACATGAAATGGGGAGGGTTGGTAGAGTGGTTAGAGGTGTTTTCGGTGCTTTTTGCTCAAGGGGGGCACCTCATCAGTGACCCTCTTCAGCTATGCCAGCTGTGCCACGCTACATACAGTACGCTCCTATGCCACCAAAATATGGAACGCCCTACCAACAGTCATTAAGACATGTGAATCCCTTGACTCCTTCAAAACCACTCTCAAAGGGCACCTACGGATGGCTGCAATTCGAAACTGGCCTCTGTAAAATCTGAATCCCCCCCACCGCCCCCCCCCCTTTTCCCCTCACTGTATATGTATCTTTTCCCTTTTTGCTTCCTATATTTTTCCTTTTTCTATTAAAGTTGTTTTTAATTTGTTGTTACCTCTGTAAAGCCCCTCCATGTAAAGCGTCTTTGGGTACTCAGAAAAACGCTATATAAGTTTGAGATATTATTATTATTATTATTATAATATGATGAATTCCTGTTCTGTTCTTTAGCTACATAGAAGTGTCTATTTGTATGTCTCTAAATGTTTTGCCAGAACACACACACACACACACACACACGAAACATGAGCCATGAAATGGGGAGGGTTGGTAGAGGTGTCTTTTGGGGGCACCTCAGCAGAGCCTCAGCAGGGCTCAGGGGAGAGGTGACCCTCTTCAGATATTATGCCAGCTGTGCCACACTATACACTACATACAGTACACTACAGTACCCTACATACACAGTACACTACATACAGTACCCTACATACAGTACGCTGGACTGTTCAGGAGTTGTGTACCACATCTGTGGTATCTCTCATCCCCGCCAAAACACACGCACACACACACACAGTATTAATTGTATTAATTTTTTATACAACTTTCTGGAAAAGTTATGAATTATAATGTTACACTGATACCTTGAACTGCCATCCTGTTTTAAATGTTCTATGTGTACTATGTGCCCTTTTTGCTGTGTTTTTGTGTTTCATGTTACCTGCCTGTGTTTATGCCTTGCTGTAAACCAAATCGCCCCCACGGGGACAAACAAATAAATGAACCTGAACCTGAACACACAACGACTTTATGGCACATTAGGAATCAAATGTTGTATTTGCAAAGAGAAGACCCCCTTCACACTCACATGGAGCACACTGTCTTCATGGTGGCACACTGACAGACCAGGCACAGCTGCGCGACATGAGACTAATTCATTAGAGAGAGAGACAGAGAGAGAGGAGTGTGTGTGTGTGTGTGTGTGTGTGTGTGTGTGTGTGTGTGTCCTTGGTCTACCCCGGGGGGGGCAGACCAAGGACCACGTCCCACTGGGAGAAGGACGGACGGACGGACGGACGGACGGACGGACGGAAGGAAGGACGGACGGACGGACGGACGGACGTGGGCCACTCACCTGGAGCACGGTCTTCATGGCGAGCAGGGAGACGGTGGCCGTGCAGATGTTCTCTCCGTTCCTCACCTTCTGGCCCATGGTGAAGAGCATGGGCGCCGCCAGGCCGAAGGAGGTCAGCCACATGGCCAGGATCAGCCTCTTGGTGCGGCTGCGCGACATGACGCTCTTGGAGATAAGAGATAGATCTTTATTTGTCATTATTGTCAACGAAATTAAAAGTGCCAACCAATCAGTGCATCTATATATCACAAAACAACATACTGTATACAAGCTAAAAAACAAAACACACATGCCTTCTTGTTATTGCACAACCCCAACGCAGCACTAGTAATGCACAAACATGTCATTTCGGCGGTCATCGCACAACTAACCCTTATTGTACTTTAGGATAGCTAAAATGTGTCGCAGCGACAGATCATTTCTTTAGCAGCATTGAGTGCAGTTCTACCGCTGTGGGATAGAAGCCGTCACTGAATCTGTTGGTCTTGGACTTGATCACTCTATACCGTACGTCTGCCTGATGGCAACAGTTCAAACAGTTGCCATCGTACCAAGACATCAGAGACACATACTTCCCACAGATTACAACCACTACACACAGAGATTTTGAAAACATGACCAATGACAAAAAACTCCCATATCTGCTGGGCGAAGTACAACAATGTGCAAACACACAGCAGCAAGATGTGTGAGTTGCTGTGATAGGAGAAGGATATCAAATGGAACACAACCACCCTAAAGACTAATCATTGTGTATATTCCTGCACTATACCGGCATCGAGTGATCTTGGTACATAGAAATTGATCTATCGAAGATTCTGACCTTCAAATGTACATAATTTTTGTTTTGATTGTATTGCTGTATTGTTGTATTGTTCTTTCTGCTTTGGCAATGTAAACGAACGTTTTCTCATGCCAATAAAGCCCTTTGAATTGAATTGAGTGCGCGGGGTGGGAAGTGTCTTTCATAATGTTCAGAGTGTTTTTTTCATGACGGCGGTCTCGGGTGTATAGTCCCCTCCTTCACCTTGGCCTTGAAGGGGTGGCAGACGGCCATGTAGCGCTCCGCCGACAGGCTGGCGATGTTGAGCGCCGTGGCGTACGAGCAGCCGTCGCGCAGGAAGTAGTAGCCGCGGCACACGGCGTCGCCGAACACCCAGGGGTGGTGCAGCCAGATGAAGTTGTACAGCTCGATGGGCATGGAGACCACCTGGAGGGGGAGGGGCAGGGGGCGGGCAGAGGGTTAGAGATCACCTGGAGGGGAGGGGCAGAGGAAAGGTACCATGTTTACCCAGGGTAACTAGACTAAAGGTACCATGTTTACCCAGGGTAACTAGACTAAAGGTACCATGTTTACCCAGGGTAACTAGATTAAAGGTACCATGTTTACCCTGAGGGTAACTAGACTAAAGGTACCATGTTTACCCAGGGTAACTAGACTAAAGGTACCATGTTTACCCAGGGTAACTAGACTAAAGGTACCATGTTTACCCAGGGTAACTAGACTAAAGGTACCATGTTTACCCAGGGTAACTAGACTAAAGGTACCATGTTTACCCAGGGTAACTAGACTAAAGGTACCATGTTTACCCAGGGTAACTAGACTAAACGTACCATGTTTACCCAGGGTAACTAGACTAAAGGTACCATGTTTACCCTGAGGGTAACTGGACTAAAGGTACAATGTTTACCCAGGGTAACTAGACTAAAGGTACCATGTTTACCCAGGGTAACTAGACTAAAGGTACCATGTTTACCCAGGGTAACTAGACTAAAGGTACCATGTTTACCCTGAGGGTAACTGGACTAAAGGTACTATGTTTACCCTGAGGGTAACTGGTCCGGGGATACGAACTAGCGACCTTCCGATATCAAGACCGCTCCGCAAACCGTTCGGCCACCGCTGCCCCCTAGCAGGGGGCGGGCAGAGAGTTAGAGAGAACCTGGAGGGGAGGGCAGGGGGCGGGTAGAGGGCAGGGGGGCAGGCAGAGAGCGTTCAGAGAGGCAAAAGGCTGAAATCCCGTAAGAGGAGCACTTTTGGACAAAAATAGCAAAAGATAGCAGATCTACAAGCTCTCACAGCTATTTCCGAGGCAGCAACCCAGCACTCTTTAGCTAGTGGAGATGCCGGAGTAACGACACGGATTTGTTCAACGCAGAATGCTGCGTTTCAAGTTCAGGAGACTGAAAAAACAATTATCCTGAATGCTGCCTTCCAATGTGGAGAGGAAAGGAGAGGAGAGGAGAGGAAAGGGGAGGAGAGGAGAGGAGAGGAGGGGAGGGGAGGGGAGGGGAGGGGGGGGGGGGGGGGGGAGAGGAGAGGAGAGGAGAGGAGTGGAGAGGAGAGGAGAGGAGGGCATTTTGCATTTCTTTCACCATGTAGTAAACGCTGCATTCGTGGTCTGGAGAGGGCAGTTGTTTTACAGACGGGGTAAAAGGGCAGGGGCTGAAGCCCCCTTTTGATGTCTATGTGTGCACGTCCCTGAGGGAGGGAGATGACAGGGCCGTGTTTTAGAGAAAAGTGGACGAGCCGGCTGACAAAAGCACCACTTTTTGAGGGGCCTCTCCTGTGTACACATGCAGCTTTAATGTTTGTCTCTTTAGTTCAATGTTTGTTTTGTAAACGCCGTTGAACAATGAAGTGAACATTTACGTCATAATGTCCCTCGTTACACGTCATATTGTCTCTTTATTGTTAAATGGCGTTTAATGTTTGTACCGTTTGTTTTACATCACCATGACATCACCTCAATAAACACGAGTTAAAATATATTCGCGCCCCTCACTTCACACGGGTGTGATTTATTTTCTCCACATGCTCTGGAAGGGGGGGGGGGGGGGGCATGTCAAATTCAGTAGTTTAATGCCAGTTATCGCCATGCAGTTATACTTATATGTGACAATATGATATACCATTAACAATAAAGCCAACATTTTCACAATTGCATTATGCTTCTGAATTACATTCCAAGCATTAGTTATGCACGAAAAACACTGCTTGGGCTAAAAAAAAAATGGCCATATAGCCACTTGCCCAAAATGTGCCCAACATTGTGAAGACCCCATCACATTAAGTGATGATGGTGATGGCTGTTTTTAGCCCAAGGATTGTTTGTCGTGCAAAACTAAAGCTCGCAATGGATTCAGAATCATGAAAAGCCCCTATAGTTTGACACAAAACATTGATTGATTGATTGATTGATTGATTGATTATGTATTAACAGTTTGCAGAATTACAGTATACATTTCAAGCACAAACTCAATACAAAGACTGTTATAACTGTGAGTGGACAACCCAATTAAGCATTACACTTGTTTTACAAGAGGGGTCCACCATGTTCAATTCATCAGAACATTTAGAGACGTACAAATAGACACTTCCATATAGTCAAAGAACAGAACAGGAATTCATCACAAAAGTAGGTAAAAAGGGAAAAGAAACCTGTACAGCCTACAGTGGGGGGAAAAGAGAGGGGGGAATTCAGATTTTTACTTAAAGCATAATATTTTGACATTATAAGCGATAACTGGCAGCTGGCTGGAATTAGACGTGCTTCCAAAATGTAACGTTGATGAAGAGCATTTGGGGGAAATGAGGCGCTTTTGTCATCCGTGTCCACATATATTTTTACTTAATTTTTTTGCTATTAGCTCCCAGCTTGTGTTATGATGAATTCCCGTTCTGCTCTTTGGCTATAGAACAGAAGTGTATATTTGTAGTCTCTATAAAATGTTATGATGAATTGAACAATTAAGGTGGACCCTCTTGTAAACACGTGTAATGGTTTATGTGTGTCGTGTCGTCCACTCACAGTTAACAGTCTTTTGTATTGAGTTGTAGCCTACTTGAAATGTACTGTAATTCTGCAAACTGTTTAATAGCCTACACACTTCAATCAATCAATCCACACATTGTGTTTCATTTGTTTTGCTCCATATACTAACCAGGATAAGGAGGTCGGACACGGCCAGGCTGGCCAGGTGGTAGTGCACGGTGCTCTGGAGGTTCTGCAGGGTCTTCCGGGTCAGCAGGGTGTACAGCGTGATGGAGTTGCCCAGGCTGCCCACGGTGAACAGCGCGATGTACACCACGGTGACCACCACCTTGGAGTAGACGTCCGTGTTCACGTCCAGGTCCTCCGAGTCCTCGTCCAGCTCCTCGCCGCCGGACCCGTTGTGGTGGTGGTGGTGGTGGTCAACGACGCCGTCCAACAGCGAGGACCAGCCGGACAGGGAGTCGTTGTTGTGTCCTGGACCGTGCTGCCCGGCGCCGGCGCCGCCGCCGAACAGTCTCTGCGTGCCGGCCAGCGCGCTCCGCAACAAGCCGCCGCCGCCCGCCGCCGCCAAGTAGACGTCGCTCTCGGTAAGAGTGAAGTTTACATCCATAATAATGTCTTCTTGTTATTGCGTGGATACGAGTAATAAACCATCGACGGGGAAAGGAAAAGCATACAGTGCGCTCGTTTAGATTCTCTGCACATTGGTTTTGTCACTACGAGTCACTTTGTCAGATAGATTTCACTTGTTGTTGTGTTGTGTGTGTGTACTAGGCTATGGAGAGAGAGAGAGAAGGTGGTTGCACATGCACTGACTGGACGCGTTTTTCTCGTTAAAACGATGGAGAAACGCCGCAAGAATCCAAAAACGCTCGGTGTGTGTGTGTGTGTGTGTGGGGAGAGAGAGAGAGAGAGAGAGAGAGAGAGAGAGAGAGAGAGACGAGGGGAGCCCGTGCGTAAAGAGGTGTGTGTGGCGGAGCCTTAGCTCTGACTCACTGAGGAGGGTCTGAATGTTACGGATCAAGTGGTGTCGCTTTTATATATGTGGTGGTACGGAAGACAGGAAGGAGGCGGGCTTGGCTTTGAACCTTGAACGGTGATGTGTATAATGTGACCATATTTGACCAAGGGGCTGCCATAGTGCAACCTCCAGCTTTTCACCATATGGAGATAAACTGTTTTTTTTTTGTTTTTTTTACCCATTTTGACCTGAGATCAGATTCTAAAAATGTCTTCTACATCCTGACAGTTTTCTGAAAAAGCTATGTTTCTATGTGTCAGTGGTTCTTCGATTTTTCAAAAATAGCAGACCTATACAAGCTGGCGCGCTATGAGCTTGTAGATCTGCTATTTTTCAATAGCTAAAGCATAACATAACGCTAACACCAAAAGGGGTTCCCGCCCAGAATGGGTTTCATTTTATTATTTTTTATTGTTTATTTATATTTTATCCTAAATTACTTAATAGCACAGGCAGACTCTTCACATACTAGAGTGCATAATCTCCAGCTTTTCACCATATAGGAGAAAAACTGTTTTTTTTATTATCATTTTATCATTTTAATCATTTTATTTATTTATTCATATGTTTTCCAAAATGACTCAATGCAGGCAGACTCTTCACATACTAGAGAGCATAACCTCCAGCTTTGCTCCATACTAGAGCAAAAGCTTTTTTATCCAATAGGATTGAGGAGCAGAGCTTCTAATGATGATCAGCTCGCACCTGGGCCCGGGCGTCGACCCCCTATAAATGGCTGCTTCCCCAGTCCTTCCCCAGTCCTGTTCAGTTCTGTTCAGTCCTTCTCCAGTTCTGTTCAGTCCAGTCCAGTCCTTCCCCAGTTCAGTTCAGTCCAGGCCTTCCCCAGTTCTGTTCAGTCCAGTCCAGTCCTTCCCCAGTTCTGTTCTTTTGCCTCCCGTAAGGATTCATAATTGTGCAGTTATTATAGTTATAGAGCGTATATCAACCCAAGCATCAACACTCATACAATTCCTGCCCAAGAAGACAGACATAAAAGCGGAAAGGCTTAAGTTTATTTTTTAACGGAAGCGTTCCTTCAGCGATCAAGCCACATCTTTTTTTGTGTGTCAAAATCACTTCACGGTGGATTCTTATGAAAACTTGGCGATGCATACAGTATGGCTGGTTTCATATGGATGGTTTCATAATGGCTGGTTTCATATGGATGGTTTCATATGGATGGTTTCGCAGCAACCAGGCGTTTGAAGCAGGGACTCTCTCTCTACGTCGTCCTCAGACGAGCCCTCCATCGTCGTCTCCAGTCATCTCGGTTCTCCATACATCTGGCCAGCTCCTTTGTGCTTTCCGCACCAGTATCTTTCTTTATTACGTCCACGTAGGTAGGTGTGGGACGTCCTCTCGAACGATGCCCGTGTGTTGGTTCCCACAGTACAAGCTTTTTGGCCGGGAGTTCATGATGTCGGTGGCAGTGGCCAGCTAGTCTCATCCTCCTTACTGCTATCTTCTCCGTTACACTTGGTAATGCCCCGTACAGACGCTTGTTGGTGATGTGCTCATCCTGGTTGATGTTCAGTACCAATACCATGCAATCCGCCATTTAAATGTAAGTAGGCTACTTTATAATATTTCCTGTGTTAACTTTGTATGCCGTTTTGTTTTGTAGTGATAATTCGACACAGTGTCGTGTCCGTCTGTGTTGGAGATATCACATAAACGTCACATTGCTCTCTTAATTCTGACCTGAGATCAGATTCTATAAATGTCTTCTACATCCTGACAGTTTTCTGAAAAATAAATGTTTCTATGTCAGTGGTTCTTCGATTAAAACCTGTGTGAACCAAGTGGTGCAATCCCCCCCCCCCCCCCCCCCTCTCTCTCTCTCTCTCTCTCTCTCTCTCTCATTAGAGACACAGCACTACCCCTCTCTCTGTTTCTGGCGCCCCCTTCTGGTATAAATAAGTAACATACTCAGGCTCATAGACACACACAGGTACACAGGTAGGTACATGGACAAAGCTGGATGTAGAAGTGGTTGCACCACTTAAAAAAAATAGCAGACCTACAAGCTCATAGCGCGCCACTCGAGCTTGTAGATCTGACGAAGTCATTGCTTCAAAGCCTCCTTTATGATTAATTCCTGTTCTGTTCTTTGGCTATATAGAAGTGTCTGTATTTGGTAAATGGCAAATGGTGCATTTATATAGCGGCTTTATCCAAGGCGCTTTACATAGACTGTGCATTACATTCACCCATTCACACACACACACACACACACACACACACACACACACACACACACACACACACATTCATACACCTTTACATAGACCAGAGGTGGGCAACTTTCACAATGGAGAGAGCCACTGTATTTCCACACTTACTCCAGAGGGCCACATTGCATATTACTGTCGTAGCAAAATTAGCCGATCTACAAGCTCAAAACGCGTCGCAGCGTGACATGTTTTGAGCTTGTAGATCAGCTATTTTTCCTATCTTTGAATTGAAATACTGAATTATTTTTAGATTTTTTTAAACTTCAAATGCATTTAGTTTTAGTTATGATACAAATATATTGGACACAAAAAGGCAATACTAATACTAGTCATTAAGTATAATTAAAGGGGGTCATGTTTAAATGTTTGGAATTGCAACAGCTGAAATCAATAGTATATCAGTATTCTGATATTAACCTGTGGGCCATATTAAGAGAAGGTGGGGGCTGCATGTGGCCCCCAGTAAAAATAACACCTGGACCTCTTTGGTGGGGACATAACGACTACAAAGAAAGGTAAGAAAGCCTTTTAGTATGGCATTCTCCTTTAACCTGTCCAATGGTGGCCTGCAGCTCAAAGATGACCTGGGGGGTGATCGGAGGTGCAGACATATACCCATGATCTTCGCTGCCATTTTGGCTAATCCATGGATCTCAGATTTGTATTTTACAGTTAGGTTTTGATGCGTTAATAATGTGAGAGAGTTATCCGATAGTCCAATAAACAGGCTGTACACATACTGTAAGCCATGGAGTCATAGCTCCGGCATATTTTAATGATTGCCAGGGATACTTATCCCAATTTGAATGGTCATGTGATAATATGCATATGAACAGCAAAGACATAGATGAAAGCAAATATGACCTGTTTACATCACGAATCAGATTGGATCATATCAGTCCGCTGGTCGGGGCGCCCCTCGAAGCGCAGGCCAGATTGGTTTGTCTGTCCTGGAGAATTATCACGTGTCTCTATACTTTTTCAGACACTATATTGAAATCTTTCTGTCCCTCTGTGACCTTGCTTGAGCACAGCTAGGGTGCACACTCTTATGAGTAATGGTAACTGCTTAAAAGGTCTACTTTATCCCAACAGTTTCCAAACCAACTGGTGATAGATACCATTGTATCCCTGGTTACTAATGCAGAAATGGAGAAAGTCTACCTAACTTGATTTTCCCTGTGGCATGACAACCCATGCTGCTGACCAATAGCCAGCCAAGGACATGAAGACTGGCATGGTGAGACGACACCCCTCAACTGCTTGCCCCACCCTGCTCTGCCCCCCCCCCCCCCCCCCCCCCCCACACACACACACACACAATTTACAATTTACAATTTAGGCATTTAGCAGACGCTCTTAATCCAGAGCGATTTACATTAAGCAAGAACAAAAAGCATGGGGATTACATCACATAAAAACATTTATCATGAAACATGTGTAAGCTAAGAAAGTAACAGTGGAATATCTATAATGAAACTATACATATAAGCTATACATCTATACTACTATGATATACATTATGTACTATGACGTGCTATGACTACATACAATGCACTTATGCTGTTTACATAACATGCTATAAGTCTGTATCAAATGCTATCTAAGTCTACAGAATTGCTATCTAAGGGGGTGGGGTAAGTGCTATGGGCCATGATGGAGTCTGAAAAGGTGGGTTTTCAAACTACGGCGGAAGATTGGGAGTGATGCTGCAGTTCTGACTGCAATGGGAAGTGCATTCCACAGTTTTGGAGCCAGAAGGGAGAAGAGTTTGGGACGTGTGGAGCGTTGTCCCGGCGTTTTTAGTGAGGGTACTTCCAGCTTCCCTGCGTTGGCTGATCTGAGTGAGCGGGAGGGTTTGTAGGGTTCGATCATACTTGCAAGATATGGGGGAGCCATACCTTTGGTTGCTTTGAATGCCAGCATCAGAGTTTTGTATTCTGTGCGGGCAGCGACCGGGAGCCAGTGGAGGGAGCGGAGCAGGGGGGAGACATGTGAGAATTTTGGCTGGTTGAAGACCAAGCGAGCTGCGGCATTTTGGATCAGCTGGAGAGGCTTAAGTGCACATGCTGGTAGGCCAGTAAGGAGGGAGTTACAATAGTCAAGTTTTGACAAGACTGTTGTCTGGATTAGGAGCTGGGCTGATTCCTGGGTGAGGAACGGTCTAATTCGTCGTATGTTATAGAGTGTGAACCTACAGGATCGAGTGACAGCTGTGATGTGAGTTTTGAACGAGAGCTGACTGTCCAGGACAACACCAAGATTCCTGGCTGTTGGGACAGACGTTACCAGGGCGTTGTCTACGGAAATAGTTAGTTCCCGCATAGGGCAGGACTTAGCTGGGAAGAAGAGAAGCTCAGTCTTGTCTGGGTTCAGTTTGAGGTGGTTGGAGGACATCCACTGTGAGATGTCAGCCAGGCATGCGGTGATACGCTCTTCCACCTGAGTGGCAGAGGGGGGGAAGGATAGAAACAGTTGTGTGTCATCGGCGTAGCAGTGATAGGATATATTGTGAGCAGAGATGATAGTGCCAAGGGATTTAGTGTACAGTGAGAAAAGGAGGGGACCAAGTACAGATCCCTGTGGGACCCCAGTTTGGAGGGTTCGGGGGGATGATAACAGACCTTTCCAGGAAACCTGGTAGGTCCGGTCGGTGAGGTAGGAAGAGAACCACTTTAGTGCCGTTCCACCGATGCCTAGATCCGCTAGGGTGTCTAGGAGCAGCTGGTGGTTCACTGTGTCAAATGCTGCCGATTGGTCTAGGAGGATCAGTACTGCAGAGTGGGAAGCAGCTTGGGCAGCATGTAGTGCTTCTGTGACTGCCAGCAGGGCAGTTTCTGTGGAGTGGGCCTTCTTAAATCCGGACTGGTTGGGATCCATTCCGCACACACACACACACACACACACACACACACACAGAAACTGCACTGCACTGGAGAAGTCCCCCTTGACACAGATAGAGAGAGGCACAGGAGCCCAAACTAATAATTAGAACCGCAAATAAGATTAAAAGCTATAGAAAAGACAGCACACACAAACCTTGCCCATCAACTCATAGATGCCGTTTCTGCTAAACATTGGTGAGTTGCTACAAACTTTGTTAGCTATAGGTGTAGCCATGAGGGTTAGCCATGATGAGAGTTAGCAAGCTAATTGGCTAGACCCACCATGTTATTCCAATGCTTTTCATGTCAGCACAAATGTTTGGCTAGTGGCTGGACCTAGAATGCCTGTGATCATTTAATTATACTTCGTAGATTTTCATGTATCACACAGGCATAGATGGCTTGCACCAGGTCCTGGTAGAAATGAAAGATGCGCGGCCTAAATGTGATAAATGCTCCGTTTGTACTGACGGAGTGATCGATGAACTGATTTTACGAATGTTCAATGGTTTGCACCACATTTTCACGATTTCTATTTTCAAAAATAGAAGATCTACAAGCTCGTAGCGCAGCACTCGGTGCGCGCGCTAGAAGTATAACATAATGCTTGAAACACCAAAAGGGGTTCCCGCCTGATGGAGGGGAAAGGAACTGGTTGGAATAACGTGTTCCTTCCACGCGCTACGTCCAACCAGGGAAACTCCCCCCTGTCAGGTGTAAAGGAGCAACTTGGACACTCAGGCATGAAGGAAGCATGAGTTCAAGTCCGTTGCTCTCCCCATGTCCCCCATATATGGGGACTAGTTTGGTCTCCCCATGTCCCCCATATATGGGGACTAGGTTGGTCTCCCCATGTCCCCCATATATGGGGACTAGGTTGGTCTCCCAATGTCCCCCATATATGGGGACTAGGTTGGTCTTCCCTTGTCCCCCATATATGGGGACTAGGTTGGTCTTCCCTTGTCCCCCATATATGGGGACTAGGTTGGTGGAGGGTGTTTACAGCCCAGGATCACATTAGATGATTGACACGGGTGAAAAATGGGTTACAAAATCGTGGGATAAAAATTAAAATAAAGTGTGCTTCTGGAAGCTATAGATCGGCATCCAAAGTCACACACATTCGTCATGCTCACATAAGGTTTTAGGAGAAAACAAAGAGTGAAATAACATACAGAACATGTTCAGTATAGTATATATATTTACATATTAATAGACGTGTATTTATATACATTTTTTCAGTATAGTATATAGCAGGACTGGAATTGAGAACAATGATCATGGAACCAAAACAACCCAAACCAAACCCAGAATTATTATTTATGATTGTCTGTGCTGATAAACAACATTCCGAGTGGCTTTATCTGTACTTGGGTTCCCAGGGGTCCTTGAGTGAGTTCCAGGGGGTCCCCAGCTAAATGATATACACTGTAAATCCCTGGAAAATGTGACGCGTTTAAACCTAAACACCATGTGTGTAATAATAAAATGCCAACTGTTTATTAATATTCATACAATACAGTAGAACACGAGTTCACTCAAACACCTCACGAGAACACCTAGCGTTTGAATTCTAAACACCTATATGACTGACTTTGATTGTAAAAACTAAACACGTTTATGTGTTTAAAAAGTGTTACAGGAGATTAAACATGTTCTTCTGCTTATAATCTAAACACTGTGACACGTTTAAAAAGTGTTACAAATATGTGTTTAAAACAGTTTATAACCTAAACGCTTGGGTTTAGTGTGTAGTTTGGAACCAAATGGACCCTTATGGGTCTGTAACTCTGAGAGTGTACAATTGTAATGTAATTTGTAGACACTCTCAGTTAGTTAAATTAACATTGATTTTTACAATATAAATCGGGGGTCCCAGAGATATAAATGCCATTAAATTGGGGTTCCGTATAGCCTAAAAGCATGTAAAAAACTGGGGGGGTCCTTGAAATGAAACTGGTTGAGAATCACTGCTAGAGCCGTAAAAATCTTCTCTCATGGGGGACATTGGGGGTCCCTGGCATATCTCTTCAAATGGGGTTCCGTGGGGCTAATTAGTGTCAATTTGGGGGTCCTTGACATGAAAAAGTTTGGGAACCACTGCTTTACAGCGTACTGTATATACTGTATGCTTCCAGATGTCTTTCTTGTACTGTAGATTTACATGTACTGTTACAATCACATCCCCTAGTCATGTACTGTTACAATCACATCCCCTAGTCATGTACTGTTACAATCACATCCCCTAGTACTGTACTGTTACAATCACATCCCCTAGTCCTGTACTGTTACAATCACATCCCATAGTCATGTACTGTTACAATCACATCCCCTAGTACTGTACTGTTACAATCACATCCCCTAGTCATGTACTGTTACAATCACATCCCATAGTCATGTACTGCTACAATCACATCCCCTAGTCATGTACTGTTACAATCACATCCCATATAGTCATGTACTGTTACAATCACATCCCATAGTCATGTACTGTTACAATCACATCCCATAGTCCTGTACTGTTACAATCACATCCCATATACCGTAAATCCTCCAGTAAACGCCTCCTTTCTATTAATTACCGGGCCCCTATTAATCACCGGTGATGACGTTGAATTAAGTAAATAAATTCCGGCCTCCTTTTATGAGCCGGGGTTTTTTGTGTTGTTTTTTTTTTCAAGTGCCGTATCTGTTACTTTCGCTGCTCTGGCTGGCTGTGCCTGTCACGTCAGCGTCCACTGTCCAGATGCCGTGGCCGCGGTGCTCGGCTCGCACACTCACACAATACAACAACAAAGTTAATAACTTCGGGAGAGAGCCCCCACAGATCTGCCCTTCATGCAAGGTTCTATAAACGGCAGATCGATGAGCGCACGGGGGGGTTTTGCAGCCTGGCGCAGCCCCATGCGCCTTTTGGATCTCTCATTTTATGGAACGAACAAGCTAATGCTGTTAGCTTGTTGCTAACGGGACCCCGTTAGCAACAAGTCTCTCTCTCTCAGACGTTATCTACGTCTCTCTCTCTCTCTCTCTCTCTCTCTCGCGCGCGTGTTAGAGAGAGACGCTCTCTCTCTCTCTCTCTCTCTCTCTCTCCCTCCTCTCCCTCCCGTTGAATGAAGCGCTGCAGTGTTGCACTGTTCTGATTTGATATTACCGGTATATGAAATAGCCTATTATACATTTTATTTTTATGTTATTATTTGCATCTGAACTTTTCAGTAGCCTAACTGTAGGCCTTTACCACAGTACTGTGGTAGTCTATCTCAGTTGAAGTTATATTTGTGAATGTGACCAGATTTGACTGAGGGACTGCCATTGTATTTTTATTTGTTTCATGTCATATGAAAGCAGGGAATCATATAGCTTCAAATGACATAGCAGGGAATCATATAGCATCAAATGACATTGGTTATTCAAGTTAAATTGATGTGTTGATGTTATTATGGTATTTACCATAGGCAATATGCCAATAATGGAAAAACAGTTAAAATGACCACTGAGCACCTGCAACTGCACTGTTCAATATTTCACGAGGACTTGGTTTCAATAGGCTATGAGCCCAATACATTTTACTGTGTTCTAACTGACCCAGAATGTGATTTGTTCATTATGATCAGTTTGAAAATTAGAAATAAAATTCCTCCTTCTTATAGCTGCCTCCTTCCAATAAAACCCTGGTATCGGGATCGGTTGAGACAAATAATAGCCCGGGTTCCTAAAAGAGGATTTACGGTAGTCATGTACTGTTACAATCACATCCCATAGTCATGTACTGTTACAATCACATCCCATAGTCATGGAATTGAAAAAGGTGTGATTATATTTTTTTATATTTGGACAACGCTTGTCAACGCATGGGTGGTGTGTGGTTCTGACAGACAGACAGACAGGTAGTGTGTGCCGGCTGGGTGGTGCGTGGTTCTGACAGACAGACAGGTAGTGTGTGGTTCTGGGTGGTGTGTGGTTCTGACAGACTGGTAGTGTGTGCAGGCTGGGTGGTGTGTGGTTCTGACAGACAGGTAGTGTGTGGTTCTGGGTGGTGTGTGTTTCTGACAGACAGGTAGTGTGTGCCGGGCTGGGTGGTGTGTGGTTCTGACAGACAGGTAGTGTGTGCCGGCTGGGTGGTGTGTGGTTCTGACAGACAGGTAGTGTGTGCCGGCTGGGTGGTGTGTGGTTCTGACAGACAGACTGGTAGTGTGTGCAGGGCTGGGTGGTGTGCGGTTCTGACAGACTGGTAGTGTGTGGTTCTGGGTGGTGTGTGGTTCTGACAGACAGGTAGTGTGTGGTTCTGCGTGGTGTGTGGTTCTGACAGACAGACAGGCAGTGTGTGGTTCTGGGTGGTGTGTGACAATCCGGTTGAAGTATACCTTTTGGTATGGCGACAGCGGTCGACGGGTCCGGGAGAACAATAACGCGAAACGAGACCGCATCACGCTAAAGGTTCACAAAGTTTATTACACACACAGGAACATATATAGCTGGATCCTAATGACGCGACAACAACAGAATAACCTGCAAGGCTGACCTTGCTGTCTGAGATGTCTCTCGTAGCCTAACCATAAAGTCTGCTACAGTTCAGGCAGTACACAATACATATCAAGTACACTGTGCGCTCACGTACTGCACAAGTGAACACGCATGCGATACTATTGCTAAGTATGTATAGACAGTGCAGTGGCTCAGGAGTAGAGCGGGCTGAGTGGCTGAATGTGGTCCCTCGGTTCGATCCCCGCGGGCTCCCCCAGAGTTAGTGCAGTGGAAGTAATATAGCCTCGATACCCAGGCTTTCATTTCCAGGGAGAGAAAAAAATAAAGTCTGGGTCCGAGTCCACTTCAATTCAGTATAGTATAGTGTTTTAATAAAGTAATCAATCAATCATAATTATATAACCGATACGTCCATCATCCTACTGTCTTACTGGGTACATTATACCACAAGCAAATATGAAATGTTGTCAGAGAAAGCGCTGTGTAACATAAATGTGATTTGTCTTTCTCACACACGGCATTTTCATTATCGTGCCCCGGCAATCTAATCATCTGGCCCCTGCGAGACGGAAGCCACGGAGATGAGCCGTGTCTTTCTCTGCGGCGGTCCATACATTTTTAATGCATAAAAGATACATTCAAATGGAAATACTGCGGGCCGATCTTCGTGACAGTTACGTTGTTATGTTGGCCACGTACAGTAATACTGTACACACGTTGCCCATTTAACCCATTTTGTGGCGGGAACCCCTTTTGGTGTTAGCATTAAGTTGTGCTTTAGCTATTGAAAAACAGATCTACAAGCTCGTAGCGCGCCACCGAGTGGCGCGCTACGAGCTTGTAGGTCTGCTATTTTTTGAAAACTGTCAGGATTTAGAAGACTTTTTTAGAATCTGATCTCAGGTCAAAATGCGTTAAAGAACCACCATTCTTCTGTGCGTTAGAATCTGGTCTCAGGTCAAAATGAGTTAAAGAACCGCACCATTCTTCTGTGCGTTAGAATCTGGTCTCAGGTCAGAATGGGTTAATCTCTACGGAGCAATAAGGGACAGACAGTACAGTATGTGGGTGTCCTTGTTTCCTCAACCATACTGTATTTCATTCTTATTAATAATACATTGTACATTCATATTTATTTAAAACCGAAGAACTCCAACTGGCTACAGTGCTGTAGTTATCGGCACTCGATTCAGGGAGTGTCGACAGAGGCTGTTTATATGAAGCATCTTGTGAAGTCTGCAGGAGGCATAAAGCCCAAACATGATAGCTTGCTGTAGAGCCAGTTGCGTACTGTACTGTACTGTATTGTACTGTACTGTACTGTACTGGCCATTGGATTGTTTTGATTTTTATATCAAAGCAGGGAATTATAGCTTCAAATTGACATATTGGTTGTTCAGTTTGACCCACCAGTTTTGGAGATATGGCTTATAGAGTAATGTCTTGCAGAGAAACGGCGAGTTGAGAAAACAGGCTTGAAAAAGGTTCACTTCTGTGGTCTCTAACATTACACCTATAGCTACATGTTTAAACATTTATTTCATATTTACATGTCTTCTGCATGGTCTCTAACATTACACCTAGCTACATGTTTAAACATTTATTTCATATTTACATGTCTTCTGCATGGTCTCTAACATTACACCTAGCTACATGTTTAAACATTTATTTCATATTTACATGTCTTCTGCATGGTCTCTAACATTACACCTAGCTACATGTTTAAACATTTATTTCATATTTACATGTCTTCTGTGGTCTCTAACATTACACCTAGCGACATGTTTAAGCATTTATTTCATATTTAGGCTACATGTCTTCTGTGGTCTCTAACATTACACCTAGCGACATGTTTAAGCATTTATTTCATATTTACATGTCAAATTCAGCTTTGACACTTATCTCAGACATGCTCTAGTATGTGAAGAGTCTGCCTGTGATATTAACTCATAAAAGGTTTTCTCTGAAAAGTGTGTAATGAATGAACCTTCACCTCCCAATGTATGAACAAATGAACCTTCACCTCCCAATGTATGAATGAATGAACCTTCACCTCCCAACGTATGAATGAATGAACCTTCACCTCCCAACGTATGAATGAATGAACCTTCACCTCCCAACCTATGAATGAATGAACCTTCACCTCCCAACGTATGAATGAATGAACCTTCACCTCCCAACGTATGAATGAATGAACCTTCACCTCCCAACGTATGAATGAATGAACCTTCACCTCCCAATGTATGAATGAATGAACCTTCACCTCCCAACGTATGAATGAATGAACCTTCACCTCCCAACGTATGAATGAATGAACCTTCACCTCCCAACGTATGAATGAATGAACTGTTGTAAAGCACTTTGAGCACTTGGAAAAGCGCTATAAAATGCAATTCATTATTATTTATTATTACAACACTGCCCAATAGAGCGTCGCAGTCTGTTCATTTTCCTCATAGACTTTTCAGAAAGTATTTATTTAAAGACGTTTACGCCGCGGACAAACTCAACTCTTGTTGTGACAAATGACAATAAACACAATGTTTTGGGGCCAAACAAATAATTGGAAAGTAGAAAAAAAACAGCATGCAGGCTACAACACTTTTTTGTTGTTTTTCTTTGTAATTAATAATAATAATAATAATAATAATAATAATACATTTTATTTATAAGGCGCCTTTCGGGGCACTCAAGGTCGCCGTACAGATTAAAAGCAGTACAAGAACACAGTTAAAAGCTGGAGAAAATAAAACTAGGGCACAGCTTGCAGCAGAGGACACAGAGGTCACACAGAGTTGTTTGTTTGGTCCAAAATATTGTGTTTGTTGTCATGATTTGTCACGACTGGAGTTGGCTTTGTCCGCGGCATAACTGTCTTTAAATAAATACCTTTTGAAATGTCAATAAAAAAATAAATAAAAATTATCCCACGATTTTGTAACCCATTTTTCACCCCTGTGTCAATCATCTAATGTGATCCTGGGCTCTACACACCCTCCGCCAACCTAGTCCCCATATATGGGGGACAAGGGGAGAGCAACGGACTTGAACTCATGCTTCCTTCATGCCTGAGTGTCCAAGTTGCTCCTTTACACCTGACAGGGGGGAGTTTCCCTGGTTGGACGTAGCGCGTGGAAGGAACACGTTATTCCAACCAGTTCCTTTCCCCTCCATCAGGCGCCCCGGCTGGCCAGGGGGAGGCAGTTTAGTGACCAGGATTACTGCATGCTTTTGAAATGTCTATGAGGAAAAATGCATTGGGATTCATTTCCTGGGCCCTGGCGTCGTCATGACTGCGACGCTCTATACTGAACTGAACAGACACGCAACACAAATGCTTTTAATGTTATCACAGAGTTATCATAATTTATTGTCACAATGGCTGATGGCTGCATGGTCCGGTTTTGGGCTGTAAAATAGTAGACGATGCCGAATTTATATGATCTGTTAATTCTATTTAGAGAGAGAGGTCCAAGCTTTGGCGCGCTACGAGCTTGTAGGTTCTGCTATTTTTTGAAAACATAGCTTTTTCAGAAAACTGTCAGGATGTAGAAGACAATTTTAGAATCTGATCTCAGGTCAGACAATTGAGTACTTTTTTTCCCAGCACTGTATGATGTACAGTACAGCGAGAGCACACATCCTCTACTGTACGAGCTAAAGCAGAACTTACATAACCTTTAGGCGCGCCACCGCCAGCCAGCCAGCCAGCTGCTGCGTTGTGAGCAGGAGGAGAGCCAGCGTTTCTACTGATGCCATTTAGATAAGATATCCGCTAACTAAACACAACATGTCATCTTCACCCGGCTAACCCATTCTGGGCGGGAACCCCTTTTGGTGTTATATGCTTTTTAAGTTATTGAAAAAAATAGCAGATCTACAAGCTCATAGCGTGGCACTCGGTGCCTTGTATAGGTCTGCTATTTCTTTTGAAAAATCGAAGAATGACTGACTGACTTGCTTTTTCAGAAAAGACATTTTTTTAGAACTGATCTCAGGTCAAAAACCTATTTTAGGACAGACATGCACACTGCGTGAAAAGAGGAGTTAACGGGCATTTAATGGGCACTAGATTTGCCCGTGAACCTCAAGTTTAGCAGCATATACAGTTAATGTACAGTATATACAGTATATATACGGTAATAATACAGGTGTGATGGTATACAACTCGGGAGTTTACCGGAGTTTGTTGTAAAGTTTTAACGGGAGTTTCCTGTAATATACACGTCCTTATTCCATGCTTTTTGCGCAGTGGCAGATTCTAGATAATGTCTTCTAAACCATGACGGTTTCCTGAAAAACTTAAACCAGGACCCCAGAGATCGTATGAAATTGGCCGCCGACCCCCATCTGAAAATATGTTGTTCCAGCGACCACCCCCAGAAGCCAAGATTTGAGTTTTTTTTTTAAAACCTTCACTCTGAAAGAATATATATTCAAAGATTTGACATACGAGCCTGTAGATCTGCTATTTTTCAACATGCTATTAAAGTTTAAAATAATGGTTGAAGGGGGTGAAACGCTCTAAAAAGCGACACATAATGTGCTCTCGTCCTAAACGGCTTAACCCATTCTGACCTGAGATCAGATTCCCACGAGGTTTCCACTGAACACACACTGGTCTGATTATAACCCATTCTGACCTGAGATCAGATTAAAAAAAATGTCAGTCGCTCTTCGATTTTTCAAAAAATAGCAGACCTACAAGCTCGTGGCGTGCTATGAGCTTGTAGATCTGCTATTTTTTCAATAGCTAAAGCATGACGTAATGCTAACACCAAAACGGGTTCCTGCACAAAATGGGTTAAATGGTTTGGTTGGACATTGAGTGATTGTTCTGACTGACCTTTACGATGAATGCTAAAACAACGTCAGATAACGTATAGGCTGAAAGGCCCCGTATATAATATTGCGCTGTGGGCCGTATCTCAGCGCTATGGGTGTAGCTGCTGTCATCACAATTAAAAGCTGCCTTCAGAATGAAAAGTTCATTTTTTTATATAAATAAGTAGGCCTATACATAAAGTTAAGAAGTTCATAATGTTTTTTGTTTCATGTCAATTTCATGTTTCTATGTATGCATGTGTTTTTTTACTTTAGTTTCAATGTGTATTTGATTTATGATTTATGATTTATGTTTGATTGATTGACTATAAGGTCACATTGACCTGTTGATGTAGATCTGCTGTTTTAAGAGTCCAGCTCATGATATCAGTTTTAAGTCAAGATACTAAGAAGATTCTAAAACTGCCTCCCCCTGGCCAGCCGGGGCGCCTGATGGAGGGGAAAGGAACTGGTTGGAATAACGTGTTCCTTCCAAAAGGACGGTGAACTTCGTCCTGGGTTCTGGGTGTTACTATTCTAATAGAAAGGACGGTAAATCAATTTTTTCTAACTGCTCAAAGTGGCGGAAAATCGTGGCGGAGATTACTGGTCAAAGTGACAGATGTGTTCCCCATGAGTCAAAGTGACAGATGTGTTCCCCCGTGGCGCGCTATGAACTTGTAGGTTTGTAGGTTTTCATATCAATATAATTTCTGGTCTGGTCTCTCTCTCCCTATGACCATGTTATCACCTGTCCTGTCAAAACTTGACATTCAAAAGGCTTATTGTTTATTCCATGCTAAAAATGCTGTACATTCAGTTAATCTTTATGTGATTTTCAATATACTTAATGATGCATATATATATATATATATATATATATACTTCAGTGATGTCATCTGTTATCGATTAGACTAAGTTTAGCCTCACTCATGCAACATTATAATAGCGTGGGTCATATTGATACTAATTATAGGTTCCCAACCACCAGTACTTGAGCCCCCCTCTTGTGGTACACAGAGGGGGGCCCAAAAAAGGCCCCAAAAAAGGAGAAAAAAGACAAAAGTGGAATGAAATATTTATATTACTACAGGTAGTTCTTCTGACCAAGCAATTTGTTGAAATAGGCTATCCAGCCGTGCTGAAATGAGCATTACAGTACACCTAGCCATTAATAGAAGATTTGAGAACGGACTAATCACATTCATCAGTTGTGCTGATTAGTGATTAGACAGAGTTTTGTCAGAGCAGCAGCATTATTGGCTTAGGAATGGAACAAAAAGGGCAGGTATACATGAGTTAATATGGTGAAGTGATACTTAAGTATAAAAGTATAAAAAGGTTGGGACTTGGGAACCAATGGTTTTAGGCCAAATACATTAGGGTCACATCAGGCCCGTAATGTTGTCTGACAACAGTTTCCTGGATGTTAATTGACCGGCTGCAGTTAATCTGCAGGCCTCACTGGGCAACATCTCCTCGTCCTAGAATAGATAGAAGAACGATCAATCTGGGCATCAGGGCATTGCTACTCTCAAAAACAAGATAGCAAACAACTAAACACCGTCCCCAAGACCCAATTTAATTTATGTGTGCACTAGCATAGTAAAAAGGGTATTTTTTTGTAAAATCGTGAAAATGCGGCACAAATCTTTGAATAGGTATATATTTTTTCAGAGCGAACGTTTTCTTTATTTCGACGTCAGGCCTAAATGGGTTAAATATTACTCCTCCAGATTCTGTCATAAAATACACAGGCTATAATTGCTATATGGGAAGAAAAAAAAACATTAAAGCACAACTTGAGCCCAATGGTAATATTATGCCACGTATGCCATGTTCTCTGGCATTGAATTGAATACATGGGACCACAATGGAAACAAGTCCTCAGGACATTTTTGTGTTATCCTTTTGTCTGACTGTACCATGAGCTGTTTACACATTTTTTACTTACGTATTCAAAGTTACAATATAAAAACTTTATTAAACTATTTCTACTTAGTTTTGGTGTTGTTGAACTTTGTTACTCTGAAATAAACATTGCATCTTGAAATGGTGTCATTCATATCGTGTACCTTCATGATTAAAAGCAATGAGCGTTTGTGTACGTTATAACAAAATATTGTTAATGCAAAAATAGCCGATCTACAGCGCTGTGCGCTTGTAGATTAATTGTGTCATTCATATGTAGCGTAACATGAGTGGAAATTATAGACAATTACTATAGTTCTGAATGCCTTCATTTGTGCAATAACAAAAACTGTCGCAGTGTAGCTCTGCTACAAATGTAAATAAAGTGAAGGCAAAACAGTACTGTACATTGGCAACACTCAAGAAGCCTTAGTAACATTAAAGTACAGTTGACAATTTAAATGTCAATAAAGTGAAGGCCAGTAGAGGTTATGCATGTGAGATCATCTTCACATACCCGGAAGTTATGTGGGAACACTTTCTGGCCATGACAGCCCAAATATCCAAACAGAAAAATCAGTGCAATCTGATTGCATTAAACCAGTGGTCAACCTGTGGTCCTTGAGTTTGTAATAAATATACAAATTTATAAATCTTTAACTCTTGAGTGTAAAATGAAACCAAATGGACCCATATGGGTCCAATTGGTTTCATTTTACGCTCTCAAGAGTTACTTTGTTTTTAATTTAATTTATAAGAAGTCTACACAATGTAGAAGAATTGATATTTTCATACATTTTTCTTTGCCCGTTTTCTCTCCTAATTTTACCAACATAAACACAGCATGCAATTGTGGACAAAATATTGTTTAGTTTTGGCTCTGAGTGGCTAAATGTCATCAAATGGTGGTTCGTGGCTCAAATGGGTCTGAGAGGCTAAATGTCATCAAATGGTGGTCCGTGGCTACAATCTCACTTTCTTGGCGTTTTGACGTGGTGTGAGCTTGCAAACTGGTTTGTTTTTTGTGCATGTCGCACAGTACCACTTCTCTCTGTCTTCTGGCACATGGTGCAAATTAACGCAGCTGATGTGAAACCACTTTATGGCACATCTAAAGGTGTCACAGCGCACCATGGTGCCATCTCCAGTGCCTGCAATACTCGCTCTTATTTTTTGTTTTCTTACTGTCTGCAGATTTGTTTTCTTTGGCACGTTTAGCTCTTAGCTCTTGTGCAGTGGATGATGTAGAGGTGGATAGTTGTGAAGGTGTTTGGATCACAGAGGATGAGGTAGAGGTGGCTGGTTGTGAAGGTGTTTGTATTGCAGTGGATGAAGTAGAGGGCTGTGAAGGTGTTTGAATCACAGTGGATGAGACAGGGGTTTTGTCTTTTGCAAGCTTGTGTGCCCTTGTGAAATGACTTGCCACAAGCTCAGGTAGACATACCTTGACAAAAAAACTCCTGTGCTCTCCTCAATAGTTAATTCCAGAACTCCACATCTGGGTAGACCCGGATTACAGCAGTGTCTACCTCAGTCCAGACCACAAAGTCACAATACTGGAAACGGGTTGAGAATCACTGCTAGAGCCGTAAAAACTTCTCTTATGGGGGTCCCTGGCATATCTCTTCAAATGGGGGTCCTCAGGCTAATTAGTGTCACTTTTGGGGGTCCTTGACTTTAAAAAGTTTGGGAACCTCTGGTTTAGTAAACAAGAGTAAAGTCCCAATCACAGCTCGGGGACTTTCTTGGTGAGATTTGTTTCGGGACTTTGGGCCTAACAACACTTATCTTCCCACCACCCACACCCGTTCTTATTCTCCTTTCATCCAGGGCTGTGAGCCGTCCAAGGGCAATGTCTTCCTTGTCAGACACGTCAGGAACCTGGCCACCCATCGACAACACGTCAGAAAGCTGGCCACTCGATGGAGAACAGTTTACTGTGGAGGAGAGGAGAGGAGAGGAGAGGAGAGGAGAGGAGAGGAGAGGAGAGGAGAGGAGAGGAGAGGAGAGGAGAACATGGCGAGGAGGAAAGAAGAAAGGCCTTCAATAGATCCAGTATGAGTCATTTTACACTATGCTGAACATAGCTGATTGTGACATGTTGTGAGCTTGTAGATCAGCTCATTGTGACACGTTGTGAGCTTGTGACATTTAGTCGACTAAAACTAGATTAACACTAAGACATTCCAGGTCACTAAAATTTGACTAAAACTAAAATAGAAAAGACTATGACTAAAACTAAAATAGAAATTTGCTGCCAAAAACAACACTGCTCACTGTTCCACATTAAATTATGTCTCGTTCATAAGCAAGAAAAAAAAGTAGCAAAATGATTGTAATGCAATAAATGTCTGTTTTGCATTGAGAATAGAAAATAGAATAATAATATTATTCTATTTCACTCGTAATGTATGGCCTATATTCTATATCCTATATTATATAGAATATAGAATATAGAAAATATGCATATAAGTGAATGTCCTGAATTCAAAAATCCTGCAGCCATTTGGGTCCATTTGGTTCCAAGTGTACACTCTCAGAGTTACAGACCCATAAGGGTCCATTTGGTTCCATTTCTACACTCTCAGAGTTATAGACCTGTAAGGGTCCATTTGGTACCTCTGAAATGTAGTGGATTATAAGCAAAAGTAGTGGTCATTTTAAATTTCATATTCTTTTCCGGGGGACACTCAAATTCAAATGAGCTTTATTGGCAATGAGAAAAACAGGTTTACTGTACATTTTTGACGTCAAAATACAATAAAAACAGTTGAAAATGTGTAAAGTATATACAGTGTTCTAACAGGGAATACAGCTTTTTTTATTTTTACAAAACAACAAATATTAGCATTTGTTTGTAGTCACTTTGGGACAAATAGCAGCATTTTGTGTCAGGCCTATTTAAATAGTATACATGTAGAAAAGAAAAACAACCCCTCAGATGAATTGAACATGGTGGACCCTCTTGTAAACCAGTGTAATGCTTTATGGTGTCGTCCACTCACAGTTAACAGTCTTTGTGTTGAGTTGTGCTTGAAATGTATGTAAAACTGTTAATAATTACTTCAGTCAATCAAGTGGGGTCCGGGGACACCCAGGGGTCCTTGAGGGAGTTCCAGGGGGTCCCCAGCTAAATGATAGTTTGTAACCAAATGGTTCTGTAACTCTGAGAGTGTACAAATGCATTTGTACACTCTCAGAGTTCAATTAGCATTGATTTTACAATATAAATTGGAGGTCCCAGAGATAGAAATGCCATTAAAAAATGGCATGCATGTCAAACAGGGGGTCCTTGACATTAAACTGAGAATCACTGCTAGAGCCGTAACAATCTTATCTTGTTATGGGGGTCCCTGGCATCTCTCTTCAAAAGGGGGTCCGCGGTGCTGATTAGTGTCATTTTGGGGGTCTTTAAATCAATTTTCAAATAGGCGAGGGGGGTGGGGGGGGGGGCGTCCACAGACTAATTAGTGTAATTTTGGGGGTCCTGGACATGAAAATTTTCGGGAACCACTGGATTACACACAGCACACGCCATGTGTTGCATTCATCTACAACACAAGGGCGACATCTAGTGGCGTGCTCCGCCCCCTGCACCCACCCAGCAAGGTGCTGTCATTTGTGTTATTGTTGCAGCAAGTGGCAGCAGAGACTTTGTTTCGGTGTTGTGCTTTAGTTAGCCTATTTTGTTCTAATGAAAAGTTGTGCTTTAATTTTGTCCTAATGAAAAGTTGTGCTTTAGTTAGCCTATTTTGTTCTAATGAAAAGGAAGCAAAGCTGAATGCGTTTTCATGGCAAAATAAAGTAAAATGCAGTAAAAACAGAAGAAGGAGCAGACCGTGACATGTGGCCAGGTAAACATAAAGCTGCTAATGCTAATGCTAGCGGTCTCCTTGACGTTGAGGTTTGTGAACCAGTGGTTTACAAACCTTTTCACGTGAAGGACCCCCAAATTGAAGCTTTATTAGCTCCGCGGACCCCCTTTTGAAATGATATGCCAGGGACCCCCCATGAGAGGGGGCTAGCAGTGATTCTCAACCCGTTTGACATGCATTATACGGACCCCCATTTAGTGACATTTATATCTTGGAAAATCAATGTTAATTTAACTCTTGAGAGTGTACCAACTACAAACGGGTCCATTTGGTTCCATGTGTTACACTCTCAGAGTTACAGACCCGTAAGGGTCCATTTGGTTCCATGTGTTACACTCAGAGTTACAGACCCGTAAGGGTCCATTTGGTTCCTATAATTACCATTCAGCTGTTGGGGACCCCCTGGAACTCCCTCATGGACCCCTGGGGGTCCCCGGACCCCAGTTTGGGAACCACGTGGTCTAAAGTAAACAACAACGTCGAAGAAATGTTTAAGAGAATAAAAAAATCTGCTCTTATGGGGGTCCAAAAGTTTGGGAACCACTTCTATAAAGCATGTTTGTGCCAGGGACCCCCACCTGTAGTTTGTGCCAGGGACCCCCACCTGTAGTTTGTGCCAGGGACCCCCACCTGTTTGTGCCAGGTACCCCCAGAAGACAAGATTTGTTTAAAATGAAAACAAAAATAGCAGATGTACAAGCTCTCAGTGCAGTACAAAGTGATGCACTGTGAGCTTATAGATCTGTTTTTTTTTTATGTTAAAAATATAAATGGTTAAAGTGTTTAAAATGATTGTGATGCTGTATTAACTACTTTTTGCTGGGGACCCCCTGGAACCCCCCTCAAGGACCCCTGACTGATGTCGACCTTGCATTTTTGACTAAATTTGACTTTGAATTGATTTGATTCATTTTTTTTAGGAGAGGAGACGCTGTCCATCTGCAGAAGGAAGAAACGCAGCAGAACACGAGGAGGAAAGAAAGGCCTTCAAACTGTTCAACACGATTGTGTCCAAACCAACAACAGGTGAGCCAACGCACGCACGCACGCACGCATGCACGCACGCACGCACGCACGCACGCACACGTGGCCAGTCTACAAGCTCACAACGTGTCGATGTGGATTGGCTAGTTGAACTTTTAAAAAATGTTTTTCAAAATAGTAAAAAAAAGGCAAAGTTTAGGGATAAGGGGTTTAGCGGTGCCGAAAATGGAGCCTCTAATGTCTCGGGCCATTTTACCCTCAACATCTTATTTACCAGTAAGACGCCATGGGCTGGATTTTGAAGGTGCGTTTTACCATGTGGTAATACATAAATTGGCCTCGCTCTGCGCACAATCGTATTATGAAAGCCTTATCGTCCCGTGGTGAACGCACACACATATGGAATACGACGTTGCTGAATATTTTAGCATTGTGGGAGTGTCCATATGTTAATTATTTTCGCTTTGCGCAATTTGCTATTAAGCCTCTTGACCTGCGCATAACGATTAGACGTGGGTCTAGGCACCTCATAAACGCAAAAAGAAGAAAAAGCACTGTTTGATTTTACACTTGAGCGGCTCTGGGACGCTGCTGGAGTGTTGCCAAGTCTGTTTATTATAAGCGGCTTCTTTTTCTGTAAAGTTGCTTGTAAATATTGGTAGTTGTGGTTGCTTTTCTTGTTTCTAAAGGTTTCTCATAATGTTGTTTAAACCAGTGATCCTCACACAGCACATTCCCATGTCAAGGATCCCCAGATGAATGCATTTGCCCAACTAAGGACGGCTAATACAAAAATGTAATTAAAAGTTTACTTTTGAAAATAGCAGATCTACCAGCTCACAATGAATCACATTCATTCATTAAAACTATGAACTCTGACTGCAGGCGGATATATAATGATCATTATAACAATGTACAAGAAAATATTTAAAAAGATGGAATATTTGTGGACAATCAAAATATGTTTTTAATTTTAATGTGGTGTCATTAAAATTAATCTGGATATAGCAGACTCACTATCTAGAAAATAAAAACATGGCACTTCATTTAAAATAGGTTACAGACCCCTGTTATATGCGCTTATTTTGGGATTATTTTTATAGACCTATTTACTTGTTTCTCTGAGACATGGCAACAGCGTCTTTTTATTGCGTCATTTTATTAAAATGTTGAGATTAGAAACGGCCATAATTCTTTCATTTCTCAACCTTAAAAAAAAACAAAAACATATCCATAATCCTTGGGAAGTTTGCTTTCATACGCTGTATCACACTCGATTCAAGTCTTCTTCAATAAAATGCTACGAGCGAAGACCATACCATCACGGGACCATACCGCATCACGGGCATACGCACCAGGCATTCAACTCATTACTCATTTCAAATATAATATAATTATAATTTAAATTAAAATATAATTTTACTGGTGTTTCTCAATAGAAACAACTTATTTTGAGGCATAAAGGTGACAGCATGCAGTGCAATAGGAATAATTAACCCAAATGTGACAAAGTCATATGTCATGTCTTCTATGGTGCCAGCCTGAAGAAATGTAATAATAACGATCCCCAAAGTGCGCATTCCGTATGTGACATCAGCTGACTGGTAAAGAAAATAGTACGGACATGTTGATTGGGTAACTCTCAAACACGCCTTAAACACTCCCATGACTAATTCAAGGCCGTTTTGCGCACTCCACGGGGTGTCGAAAGCGCTTCTTAACATGCTTAAAATTGCAATATGACATACCTCACGCCCCCAGCTCATATTACTGTAATAGGTAAAACGCACCTTCAAAATCTAGCCCCATATGTCATATTATGTCATGAAAGCAGGGAATCATAGCTTCAAATGGACATATTGTCATATGTCTTCTGTGGTCTCTAACATTACACCTAGCTACATGTTTAGGCATTTATTTCATATTTACATGTATTCTGTGGTCTCTAACATTACACCTAGCTACATGTTTAGGCATTTATTTCATATTTACATGTATTCTGTGGACTCTAACATTACACCTATAGCTACATGTTTGGGCATTTATTTCATATTTACATATTTACATTTCAGCTCTGACACTTTAATTCAGACATGCTCTAGTATGTGAAGAGTCTGCCTGTGCTATTAACTCATTTTGGAAAAAAAATGAAAAAAAGTTTTTCTCCTCAAAAGCTGTAATTTGCACGATTAGTCTAGGACCTGACTAAGGTATGTATGCACTTCATTTAGGAGAGAATATCTGAACTGTTCTTGACTAATATGACCCCCGCGAACAACCTGGGAACTGTGAACAAATCTCTATCCGGGGCGAAATACCCGAAAATGACCACGCCCTTTTCGAAATGACCACAATCTGACCACTACTTCAAACGTAGCTATATTTTCTAAACCGTTTGTGCGACAGATTTCCTGAGGTGCTCAAAATGTTCAGAATACTTATGTCTAGAGGTACATATAAATGTGTAAAATTTCTAAATTGGCCTTTTATGACAAATCGGCCAAAATAGCAAAAAACTATCCACTTTTTACATAAAATGACCTACATACAGCAACTGCTATATAGTTATGAACATAAACTTTACATATATAGAATAAATGTATTCCTTTATGTCTTCTATACATCATGAATGGTAATTTGGAATTTGAAACATATTAGAGGTTTTTTATATAAAGAAACCGAGCATTTGATCAAATTTGATTTGATTTCCTGAGGTGCTCAAAATTTTTAGAATGAAATGTAAAATACTTCAAATAGTAGCAGATATGTCAATGATACATGAGGTCCTCACATCTATGATGTTGGAAGCATTCCTCTCCAAAAACCCTGAAAGAGAAACTGAACTAGAGGCACTGCAGGTCAACTGTCAGTCTAAAGAGTTCATGGGCGAAGAATGGAACACCACAAAGGAGCGTGCTAACACCATCCAATCAGCCTTTCAAGTCTACCTTAAGGATATGGCATCACAGTCCCAGTCCTTTGATTATTGGAACACATATGTTTCCGACCTGTTCCCAATACTCAGGGATCTGACCAATTCTCTGCGCGCTGGAGACTGGAATCTGTACCTCAGTGCTATAGAAAGGGCAACTTCATTGTTCTTCTTTTTTGGGAGAACAAACTACAGTCGATGGACACCATTATTCCTGCAGGACTGCAATCAACTTAAGGAGAAGTTCCCACTCCTCTACGACTCCTATATGAAGGGTGGCTTTGTGATGAACACCACCAAGAAAAGGAGTGGAGTGCCCTTTGACCAGGCACTAGAGCAGTGCTACAACCGGCCTGCCAAAGTGAGAGGGGGCATAATTGGGGTTACCAGGAAGAAGGAAGCAGTAGCTCTGTGGGGAATTATCAAGCATAAAAAAGACCAGTATGTTGACCTACTAAAGATGAAGGATGATGAGGGAGAACTCTCACTTCACCATGACTTCAACCCGAGTACTGCAACGAAGGTCGTTATGATGGTGCAAGATATCAAAGAATATCTCCTCAAGGTATGCAGTCCTCTACAAGACCAGGTAGCACTGAAGAATGTTCTCACTGGAGAAATTGTGACCAACGCAGACAAGTTGTTGTGCTGTTTGAAGGAGGGCAGTGCTGCGCATGCTAAATTTGTCCATGATCGACTGATAAATAGATCAACATCGATACACTCAACAATAAGTAAAATCAAGCTTACGTCCCCTAAGCCCACCTTGAATGTGCCTTCCAAATCAGACATCAAAGATGAGACAATCAAAGCTGTCAGGTTTATCGAGTATGGCTGTCACCGGGGGTTTACTGTTGAGGAGCTACTCCAGCATGAGATCACCAACTCACCATTTTTCTTGGTTGACAAAGATGGTTATTTGAGAAAGAGTGCCAAATCGCAACTGGGGACTGAGTTGCTGAAGTTGTGCCCATTAATTGATCCTAAAGGGCCAGAAACCTCCCCACAAAGCCATGCAGTCATCATAGACTTCATGGCCTTAGTGAGAAAGATCCCCTTAAGGAAGCTCAATCCACCCGTCAAGACCTTCCATGACTTTGCTCTTGCCTTAACGTCTATGGTCACCAAAGCTGGCTCCAACTGTAATGAGATACACATTGTTTTTGACAATTACAGAGAGGATAGCATCAAGAATGGAGAGAGGGAGCGAAGAGCAAAGTCAAAAGACATGATTGTCATTGATGTGATCGCCCCAAATCACAATGTGCCGGTGGTATTGGAGAGGTTTTGGTCGTCTTCAATCAGCAAACGTGCATTCCAGGCATTCTATGTTGAGTGGCTGACCATCAATTACCAAGACACCAAACCTCTGTACCTTGGTATATCACCACAGGCATGGATTGTGTCGGAGGGGTGTGCTTCTCCATTCCCTCGGCTCAACTGCACACACGAGGAAGCTGATGACCGAATGATGTTCCATGTGCAGGACATTGTTAGCCACCGGACAGGACCTACATCCCTGACACTGTCATCAGGTGACACAGATGTCTTTATTTGTCTGCTGTATCATATCACAGTGAACTGGAGAAAACTTGGTCTACAAGAGCTCTGGCTGATCCGCAACACAGGGGTGAAAAGGTCAGTACTGCCACTCCATGCTATATGCAAAGCGCTGGGAGATAAGCTCACAAAGTGTCTCCCAGCACTCCATGCACTGACTGGGTGTGATACTACAAGCAAGGTATCCACCAAACTTGCCGCCCTCAACACTGTCCGCAAAGCAGACTATTCAGCCTTGATCGAAGATTTTGACTGCCCACAACTCGAAGAAAGATCTATAGAGATGGCAGAAACATTTTTGGTCAAGTGCCTGAAGAAAGGAGACTTGGAGAAATTTGATGACCTGCGTTTCGACGCATTTGCGAGCAGTGCACTCAAAATGGACTTTGAAAGAACTCCTTGCACCTCAAATAATGCAAGGAAACACATACTAAGGGCATATTATCAGCAACAGTTGTGGGTACATGCACCATTTAGAGATGCTACCAGCATACTCAATGCAGAGTCTTATGGATTTATGAGAAGGGACAGCGTATTAGTCCCCGAGATGGTGACCTCAAAACCCGAAGGCCTGCCAGATCCGTGCACATGTGGCAAGTGTGCACGCAAGAATGGGTGTCCGTGTCGGGTAGCTGGGATGCCTTGTTGCGTGTACTGCAAATGCAAAGGAGGTGATTGTTGCAAAAACACTATGAACAAATAGATGTTTGTGACATTAAAGACAATTTATATGGTGGTTACAGTTTTATTACTATGTGTCTGTTGTGCAATTTATCTTCCACTTTTACTTTTGAGCGGTAAAGGGCTTTGTGTGTAAAAGAAATGGAGGACCCTGATGTAAACCAGTTTTCTCGTTTTATCCTCGTAGCAGCTTTTTTTTAATTGACCTGTACTTTTGTTTGAACTCTACCTTTTATACAAACTGAATAAAAAAAAAAAAAATCCAAATGATCAGTTAATGTACAGTGCATTACATAAAGGAATACATTTATTATATGTAAAGTTTATGTTCATAACTATATAGCAGTTGCTGTATGTAGGTCGTTTTATATAGAAAGTGGACAGTTTTTTGCTATTTTGGCCGATTTCTCATAGAAAGTCAATTAAGAAATTTTACACATTTATATGTACCTCTAGACATAAGTATTCTGAACATTTTGAGCACCTCAGGAAATCTGTCGCACAAACGGTTTAGAAAATATAGCTACGTTTGAAGTAGTGGTCAGATTGTGGTCATTTCGAAAAGGGCGTGGTCATTTTCGGGTATTTCGCCCCGGATAGAGATTTGTTCACAGTTCCCAGGTTGTTCGCGGGGGTCATATTAGTCAAGAACAGTTCAGATATTCTCTCCTAAATGAAGTGCATACATACCTTAGTCAGGTCCTAGACTAGATGGCAGTCTCAGCTATATCTGGTCACATTTGTTTCATTAAAATCCACCGTAGACATGTTGTTATGAGCTATTTTCTGTCAAGACATTCTGTGCAGGTGATTCTTTGTTGTATAGATGTTAAATATATTGATTATTTAAAGAGTATTTTAATTGGTCAAACTATAGCAACAGAATACATGTTGACCTGAGGACGATTCTACAAATGTGACAGTTCTGAAAAACCCTATGTTTCTAATATCAGTGGTTCTCACAGGGTTAAAACCCTATGTTTCTAATATCAGTGGTTCTCACAGGGTTAAACCCTATGTTTCTAATATCAGTGGTTCTCACAGGGTTAAAACCCTATGTTTCTAATATCAGTGGTTCTCACAGGGTTAAAACCCTATGTTTCTAATATCAGTGGTTCTCACAGGGTTAAAACCCTATGTTTCTAATATCAGTGGTTCTCACAGGGTTAAAACCCTATGTTTCTAATATCAGTGGTTCTCACAGGGTTAAAACCCTATGTTTCTAATATCAGTGGTTCTCACAGGGTTAAAACCCTATGTTTCTAATATCAGTGGTTCTCACAGGGTTAAAACCCTATGTTTCTAATATCAGTGGTTCTCAAACTATTTCATGTCAAGGACCCCTAGAATTATCTGCATTTGGTCGTGGACCCCCATCTGAAAACATGTTGTTCCAGGGACCTCCCCAGAAGCAAAGATCTGAGTTAAAAACTTTGGCACTGAAAGAATATTATATTGAAAAATTTCCGCCACATTTTTACGATTAAAAAAAAAATAGCAGACCTACAACGAGTGCTGCGCTACGAGGTTGTAGATCTGCTATTTTTCAATAGCCAAATGATAACATAACATAACACCAAAAGGGGTTCCCGCTCAAAATGGGTTAAAAGAAAAAATAACAACATATTTGGAACAAAAGGCTCTTTCTATCCTGATAAACTCCATGCGATGTTTGGCCGTCAGGCCTGACTGACAGAGACGGAACACTCCCCCTCCCTACCTGCGGGGGCAGCGGTGTGCTGCTGACACTGTCTCCGCTGTCTTTTAAAAAGAAGGAATAAAAGGATTTAATTCAGTATTTAAGTCCGTCATTTTGTAGTCGTACGTTACGTCCGGGTCTACGTTACGTCCGGGTCATTTTGTAGTGCTACGTTACGTCAGGGTCATTTTGTAGTCCTACGTTACGTCCGGGTCATTTTGTAGTGCTACGTTACGTCCGGGTCCAAGTGGCACCAGCTCCCGTCCGCATCTCATTAGTAAATAGAATATCTAAACGTGTGAATATTTTTACAATGACGTTATTTTTCAGTCTTTCAGTCTTAATGCTTCCAACTCGAGTAGAATTATTAATGTTTTGTACAAGTGTCCATGACAACACAAATATATGATGTGGAGACAATAAAGACTATTATTATTATTATTTGCTCTGTAAAATATTTCGGGGGCATATTTAGAATGTGTGCAGGCTTGAGTATGTTGAATCTAGTTTGCATTAATGGGGATTTAGTAGTTGACACAATGAAATAAAATGGCGATAGTATTCCATGTGGGGCAGACGGCCTGTCACAGCCAGATTTGGGAGAACAGCAGCTTTGTTGTTGCGAGGAAAGCGGTAAAATTAGACTTTCGTGGTTGTTTTCGTCTCAGATTTAGTCCGACGGAGCGTCACAGTATAACTCTATGGGGACACAAAAGCGACACAAAAGTAGGACCCGGAAGTATCTCAGGAGGGGGCGCTCACGTCACGGCTAAAATACTGAGCTGTGCAGAGTGGGAGACGGGCTGGAAAGAACCAATATGTCAATTTGAAGCCATGGTCATCTGCTTTCACATGACATGAAGAAAGAATCCAATGGCTTACTGTCTGCGTGTCAAGTTTGGTCACATGTTGTTCTAATCTAAATGAAGTTACAGCAGCTTTAGACACAATGCCATCTTGCTCAGGAGAAATGCACTCTCATCCCTTCCACACGACATTTACTAAGCAATTACCCTGTTTTAATCACCCTGGTTTAATCACCCATTGTCTCGTCCATCTCGCCCTCTTGCATGTTGGTTGCTTCTCTGCAGGGCGATTCTGTTTAGGCGAACCCATTAAGACCTTGAACGCATCTGTGTTTTATACTTTAGCTGTTGGAAAACAGCAGATCTGCTAAAAAAAAATAATTGGCGTGCAAATGTGGAGGTGTGTGCAAATCTTTAAATAATATATTCTTTCCCAGCTAAAATTTTTCAATCAAATCTTTGCTTCTGGGGGGTCCCTGGAACAACATATTTTGATATGGCTGTCTGGCGGCCAAATTCATATCATTCTGTGGGTCCTTGACATGAAATAATTGAGTTTGAGAACCACTGATGTAGGAACAGGGTTTTCAGAAAGCTGTCATGATTTACAACAGTGGTTCCCAAACATTTTCATGCCAGGGACCCCCAAAGGGACCCCCCAGGGACCCTCAAAGGGACCCCCCAGGGACCCCCAGGGACCCCCAAATTGACATGCATTAGTCTACGGACCGCCATTTAATGGCATTTCTACCTACATTTATATTGTAAAATCAATGTTAATTTTTACTTTTTTTCTGTTTGGTTCCATTTGTACACTCTCAGAGTTACAGACCCAGAAGGGTCCATTTGGTTACAAACTATCATTTAGCATGGGGACCCCCTGGAACTCCCTCAAGGACCCCTGGGGGGTTCCCGGACCCCACTTTGGGAACCACTGATTTACAAGACCTGACGTGTCTTCTCGGCTTTATACATGTTGGTTCTAATGGCTTACTGTACGTAAGCGTTGAGCTCGTTATGTGTGGTTTACTCTGTGATTATGTGACGTTCATGCTGTGGAATCGACTGCTGTGTCCCTGAATCCTGCTGGATTTGGGGAAATCTACAAGGCTGGCATTCATTCAAATTAGAGGTGCTCCAACTCCGATTGTTTTTATCACGATACTGATCTTGTGCATAAGGGGACACGTGTGTGTGTGTGTGTGTGTGAGTGTGTGTGTGTGTGTGTGTGATGTCATGATGACTACTCTGTCAGACTGGACTTGATCGACTCCTCCCCCCTCCCTATCCGAATGAAATTGCAGGCAATCAGAGAATTGGCACTCGCCAAAATTCAACATCTATTCTCGAACATCCATTTGCCACAGAACACCCTTACAGAACTGAATAACAAGGCAGTGCGCTTGGTGAGGGGCTGGTTCTGTCTCAATACTCACTCCACCCGTGCCATACTGTTTCAGCCCATCAGAGATGGAGGTCTGGGTGTACCGAATTTTGAATGGGTCTACACCGCCACCAGAACCAGTCACCTCATAAATATGCTCAACAGCGACGACCCCACGGTCAGGGAAATGGCTCGTGAGTCACTCATTCAACACATGCAGCGACGTGAAAGTACCATCCGCGCTGGAGAATGAGACGCAGTTCCTTGGATTCAAGACTAAGGCGAATGGTAAATTGGACATTAAAGCCGCTGGATTCGGTGTGCGGTCCGACTGGATGGATCTTAATGATCTATGCCAGCGATCAGGATTACAGTTAAAGTGGGCGGCGCCTGATACAACAACTGCTGCGCTCAACAACAGCAAACAGCATCATCATAGATCCGCGTGTCCGTGCATGTGCGACCTACGAGCAGGACGGTGCGCACCATGAACTGTCAATCAAATCCGCGACCGCAAGAGCCACCATTCTAGGAATGAAGCGATCAGAAAGTGCACAACACTGGACCAGTCTGAGGCTGCAGGGAAAACTGGCTCTTCTTCCCTTTGCAAACCACTCATTATCACACTCTATACTGTCAAATAACACCATAGGTGAGGACATTCTCATTTTCACTATTAAAGCCCGTTTACAGGTGTTACCGACCAAGTTCAACTTGGCAACCTGGTACCCATCAGCACACGACCCACACGGCATCCTACATCCAGTACCACATGACAAAGAAACAGTCGCACACATCTTAAATGGTTGCAGCCACTATAAAGGACTGTACATTGCCAGACATGACCGTCTGGTGGAACTGGTCTCAGACAAGATCAGAGGAGTACAGGACAGGACAACAAGAATGTATAAACACAGCACTGTAAAAATAGACTGGTTTGATCACAATGACACGCATGTCAATTCACTACAAGATATTCCAAATACCCCAGATATTGTGTTCGTCAATGAAATTAGAAAAACTGTCACTATATTTGAAATAGGCAGCCCATTTGATTTGTATATGGACACTTGTTTTACATCCAAACTTATGAAATATCAGCTTCTGGTGGTACGTATTATGGCCTTGGGATATAACTGTCAACTTATTTTCCTTGTATTTGGAAGTCTGGGCCATGTCCATAAACTTGTGCTCAGGGGTCTGCAATTGGGTGGATTGCTAAAAACAAATGCAAAAAAGCTGGCTAAATACTGTTCTGTCTCAGCTACTATGGGCAGTCTGTCTGTCTGGAGAAGGCATTGTTTCATTTATCCCTAGGTGGCTTAAAAAGCCCAAAACAAACATCCTGTCTAGTAGTGTCAAGTAATAGTATGTCAACAATGTGCTATATATATATTTTTTTTCTTCTCTTCTGTGTTAAGCATGTGCAGCAGCTATATCTGGTTGGACCATATGATGTATAACCTAATTCTGATCAGTGTTTGGGTCTATTGTATTACGCCTCTTGTGCAGATCCAAATAAAATAATTCAAATGTGTGTGTGTGTGTGTGTGTGTGTGTGTGTGTGTGTGTGTGTGTGTGTGTGTGTGTGTGATGTCATAGGGGTCATTTAATAATTTTCAGTCTAGGGATTTTTTTGGCTGACATCTTATGTCTGTCTGTCTCTCTCTCTCTCTCTCTCTCTCTCTCTCTCTCTCTCTCTCTCTCTCTCTCTCTCTCTCTACCAGTCTTCCCTCTCTCTCTCTCTCTCTCTCTCTCTCTACCAGTCTTCCCTCTCTATCTCTCTCTCTCTCTCTCTCTCTCTCTCTCTCTACCAGTCTTTCCCCTCCTCCTCCTGTCCTGAACAACAACAGTGGTAACGACAGCGCCTGTCAGCCTGTCAGACAGTAGCTTCGTGGCTAACCTCCCCAACGGCTACATGACGGAGCTGGCCAATCAGAAACCCCCCGGAGGCCCCTCCTCCCCGTGGCCACACCTCCACCTCGTCCCCCGCCTCCCCGGCCACCGAGAGGCCACAGGTACTGTTTTAAGCCATTCTGGGCGGGAAAATAGCAGATCTACAAGCTCATAGCGTGGCACCGAGTGGCGCGCTACGAGCTTGTAGATCTGCTTTTTTTTTTTAATTACCCATTCTGGGCGGGAACCCCTTTTGGTGTTTCAAGCATTATGTTATACTTTAGCTATTGAAAAAAATAGCAGATCTACAAGCTCATAGCCCGGCACCACATTTTCACGATTTTTCAAAAATAGCAGACCTACAAGCTCGTACTCGGTGCCACGTTGTCACACAAATAATTGTGATGAACGATTACATTTTTTGCATTAAACGTCGGGGGCACGGTGGCACAGTTGGTAGTGCTGTCGCCTCACAGCTAGAAGGTCCTGGGTTCGATTCCGGCTCGGGGCGCTGTGGGTGCTGGTGGCGTGTTTCCTCCTCCGCGTCATCAGTGCCCATACCTGAAGGCGGGGTTGATGAAAGGGCCTTTCTGTGTGGAGTTTGCATGTTCTCCCCGTGTCCCCTAGGGTAGGTACCCTCACAAAAAACATGCAGTAATCCTGGTCACTAAACTGCCTCCCCCTGGCCAGCCGGGGCGCCTGATGGAGGGGAAAGGAACTGGTTGGAATAACGTGTCCCTTCCACGCGCTACGTCCAACCAGGGAAACTCCCCCCTGTCAGGTGAAAAAGAGCAACTTGGACACTCAGGCATGAAGGAAGCATATGTTCAAGTCCGTTGCTCTCCCCTTGTCCCCCATATATGTTTTGCCATAACCATAACATAACATTTGTAGAATAAAACTCAGGTTAATGGGTTAAGTGGGGATACTAAAACAGCGATATTCAGTTACACTTCATACCAATGATACTGTGTGGGTGTAGGTATGTTAAGTGATAACCACTTTCAACATGACATTATAGGCAAAAGCTTTCTAAATATTTCAAATTTTCCAAACATCTACAAGCTTGTAGGTCAACAATCTTTGCTATTTGTTGTACAACAAAGTATATAGTGCTTAAGTGGCATTCTGGACTAGACCTGTCTGGCTAGAAACATTGTGGTTGCAAGGACTGACCTTCTGACCTTTCAGCTACAGGACTGTCACAGTCATTACCCACACATGATGCACACACACTAGAGTTCTCAACGACGCAACATAGTAATTCCTAGTGTGTGTGTTTGTGTGTGTGTGTGTGTGTGTGTGTGTGTGTGTGTGTGTGTGTGTGTGTGAGACTGACTAATGCCCGATGTCGCCTCCTATGGGCGCAACAACAAAGACAGCGACAACATTGGACTGAGTTGAGATTACAAGGAAAGACTGCATGTCTTCCTGCTGCGGACCATTCTGTCTCTCACTCTGTGTTAAAAAATGTTGCCATTGATGAGTGCATTGTTGTTTTTACTTTGAAAGCGAGATTACAGGTTCTACCTTCTGAACTTAATCTCTCCATATGGTTTCCAGGCAATCATGCTCCTCACTGTATCCATCATGGCCATGAACAAATAGCTGAAACCATGTCCCACATCTTAAATGGTTGCCATGTTTACAGGGGCCTTTACATATGTAGGCATGACAGAATAGTGGATTTGATATCGAAAGACATCTCTTCCATTTTCAGGTCCTCCATCATGCTTTATAAGCATTCTACTGTGAAGCCGAGGATGTTTAACCTGTGTAATGATGATTCTGTGTTCTCTAACATTTCAGCTAACACCCCTGATGTCATTGTTGTAAATGAAAACCATAGAGAGGTGTTCATTCTCGAGGTGGGCTGTACCTTTGACTATAGCCTGGAAGAAGCCTTTCTAACCAAAGTGCTGAAGTATCAGCAGCTAATGCAGACCATCTCACAGCTAGGCTACAGATGTAAACTTTTAGTTTTTTATCTTTGGCAGCCTAGGGCATGTGCATAAGTTGGTTGTGAGGGGCTTACAAATGGCCGGCCTTTCCAAAAGGAGAGCCAAGCAGTTATATTAGCGAGGTATTGCTCAGTTTCAGCCATTCTAGGAAGCCGCTCAATTTGGAGGAGGCGTTGTTTCCTTTATCCATGATTTATGTCTGCTGTCCTGTGTCTGACATGTCAGCTGTACTGTATGTAACGATGCTTTGCCGTCCATGCACATTGTAACTGGCTGCTCTCCCACTGTCAAACTGCACTGGCAGTGTTTATGTCCTTTGTACAGTAACAAGGTATTCCTGTACTTTTCATTATGTGGACATAAATAAACATTTCAAGTGTGTGTGTGTGTGTGTGTGTGTGTGTGTGTGTGTGTGTGTGTGTGTGTGTGTGTGTGTGTGTGTGTGGTCAAGCTGTCATATGCAGGCGTGGAATGGAAACGCACATGGAATGCTGAGCATGTTCTAAATGTCTTCCAGGTCAAATCCTGCCTAAGGCACCAAATCACTCAGGGCTGACACTCCCAATGCAGGTCTGCATTGTTTACCGGTAGCCAGGTAGTGTATAAGACACTGCTTGCTACAGGATCCACACTTCGTCTTCTCCATCATGGAGACTGCTGGCGTTTTCCTGATCGTGCTCTTATGCCTGTGTTCAACCAACACCGGCCTGGAGTGGCAATGCATCAACCGCCACTTTGACGACCAGGTCACAGGTAAGGATGATGGAGAGGCTGATGCTTATCATGGTTAGATACTTCACACAACACGACACATAGTGAAAATACTATATGGAGAATCACGCACGTCCTACCAACACGCAGACAGACATGCGTGTCAATCACTCCTCACTGACAAACATAATGCTACCAACACGCACGCACCACTGACGAACATAATGCTACCAACACGCACCACTGACACATGTCAGGGCGTCTGCCCTGAAATGTTTATTTTGCCCTTTTTTCTCTTCTGATGGAATCATGCACTAACCACTGATGTGTGACAATACAACAAAAGTGTACGGGTCCGTCAGATGGAAAGCGAGAGAGTGTGTGTGTGTGTGTGTGTGTGTGTGTGTGTGTGTGTGTGACATGGTTTGGAAGGGTATGGGTGTGGCCGGCTGTGTGAGTGTGTGACCTATATTGACAGCCATGCATTTTTGATACAAAATACAAATACTGGGTAAAAAAATGTATCTAAATACAAAATACATCTTCCATCCCAGCGAAATACAAATTACAAAAAAGTATTTCAAATACGTGTATTTCAAATACATTGAAAATGTATTTTGATCCAAAATACAAATACTGGGTCAAAAGAATTTATCTAAATACAAAATACATCTAATTACTTCCATCCCAGCGAAATACAAATTACATAATACAAAAAAGTATTTAAAATACATGTATTTCAAATACTGCCCATCTCTGTGCACAGGCCATGTTTGTCAAAAGGCAGCCTGATGTGTGTGTGTGTGTGTGTGTGTGTGTTCCCAGAGGAATCACTCATGCTATGTGCGCTGTTCGTTCCATTCTCTACTACCATCCTTCCATTTTCTACTCCCTACCCACACACACACACACACAGAGAGAGAGAGCACGGAGGTTGGCCCTAAATTATCTTGGTTGCATAGGCCAATTAGTGCTCGTACCCCTGCTGGGATCGCTCCGCTCCTCTGATTTAGCTACAGTGAATGAATGAATGAAAAACTTTATTCTGAACATAACAAGTCAAAGAATTAAAAAATAAGTGCAATATAGAAAACAAAAATAATATTCCCAGAGTATAAACAACAAGAAAGAAAAAAAAAACAAGCCACACTGGCCGCAAGTATAATTATCTTCTCTTCTTAAATTGTTTTAACTTTTGTATGTTCAGAAGGGAGTAGGTTGAAGTAAAGAACTTTTATAAACCTACCCCTTTATAGCTTAAAGGGTAAGACCACTTTTTTTGAGGTTTGGGTTGTGTAGTTACTTTGCCATGATGCAACTCCAAATGTGGACAAGAAATAAAAAATAACTGCTCCAGTGATTAGAAATTGATAATTCAAAACATGCTCCTCATTGACTTACATTGTAGCTAAAACAGCTCTCAAAGTCACTCTTTTAGTACGTAAACAAACACAAACTAAGTTGATTCAGACAATATAGAGCATCACCAAAACTCATGTGGTTTTATTTTCTTCATAAAAATGTTAGATTCATGTTGATTTTACTATTTGAAGATCTGGATCCGGATCCACGGATCCAGTCTGGGTTTTCTTCACAATAAAATGGACAAATCAACAGGAATCTAACATTTTTATGATTGTTTACGTATATATTTTGAATTATCAATTTCTAATCACTGGAGCAGTATTTTTTGTATTTCTTGTCCACATTTGGAGTTGCATCATGGCAAAGTAACTACACAACCCAAACCTCAAAAAAAGTGGTCTTACCCTTTAATTTCATCGTCATCGCTTGACGTCATCTCATAACTACCAACATGGTATAAACTAAAACATTCACAACAGAGAAACCAAGTACATTATAGTGTAAGTCATTGTATATGCTCTATAATGTATTCTATTCTATATATCATATTATGATCAATAAAAAGTATTAATATATTTCATATAATACATACATATGGTATATATATATATATATATATATATATATATATATATATATATATATATATATATATATATATATATAAACAATCAATTAAGTACAATTATCTAAATGATAAGTCTGTGTCTTGTAACTCTTCCTCTCTATACCTCTTAATAATGTATTCTTTATATCTTTTTTTGAACTGGTTCACACTTGGGCATTGCTTGAGTTCCACATGCAAACGGTTCCATAGTTTTACTCCACAGATTGAAATACAAAATGATGTTAGTGTTGTCCGAGTTCCACATGCAAACTGTTCCATAGTTTTACTCCACAGAGAACATCTATCTATTCTATCAAAAAACATCCCCTGAATATTTCCAGGTAGTTGATTATTCCTTACTTTGTACATTATCAGGGCAGTTTTAGTTTCTATTATATCCATGAATTTTAAAATATATGATTTAAAAATATATATATATATTAGTGTGATCTCTATATCCCGCATTATGTATAATTATTATAGCTCGTTTTTGAAGTATAGTTATTGCATTAAGTGAAGTTTTATAAGTATTCCCCCAAACCTCAGTACAGTAGTTTAGGTATGGCAAAACCAGGGAACAGTATAGCATACGTAGTGACTTATAGTTCAAAAGGTGCTTTGCTTTATTTCAAACTGAAATACTTCTAGATCATTTATTATATATATACTTAATATGAGACTTCCAGTTAATTCTATCATCAATTATTACACCAAGACATTTGTTTTCAGAAACTCTCAATTTCAACACCATCTACCTGTATATTAACTTGATTATCTATTTTGTAATTACTGAATATCATTATCTGTCCTGGCTTTGCAGGGTTGGAGGGAGAGCATTTATTTTGTTAGTTTTTGTGTGTTGATTAATTGTGAATTAATGTGAATTGTAATTCACTTGTCATAGTTTTTTCCTCTTAGTTTTCTGTCTGAATTGGTTGGTCCATTTTGTTGTCAGTACATATCTTGTGAGAGCTCCGTGTGGGAGCTGTTTAACCCATTCTGACCTGAGATCAGATTCATACGAGGTTTCCACTGGACACACACTGGTCTGATTAACCCATTCTGACCTGAGATCAGATTCTAAAAATGTCAGTCGTTCTTCGATTTTTCAAGCATAACAGCATAACATGATGCCAACACCAAAATGGGTACCCGTTCAGAATGGGTTAAAATTGGAAATGGCAGGAGTAGTCTTCACCAGGCTGGTGCAGCTGGGAGACAGTGTTGTATCTGTCAGGCTGTAGATGGTTGGAGGTGTAGATTTTGGTTTTTATCCTGTCTAGTATGCGATTTCTCTCATCAGGCCGGAATGGCTGGGAGATAGTGTTCGTTTCCCCTGTCCTTCTGACATATGGGTCGGTTGGGGAGGGGGGTTTGGTCCTTCTGACATATGGGTCGGTTGGGGAGGGGGGTTTGGTCCTTCTGACATAATATGGGTCGGTTGGGGAGGGGGGTTTGGTCCTTCTGACATATGGATCGCTTGGGGAGAGGGGTTTGGTCCTTCTGACATATGGGTCGTTTGGGGAGGGGGGTTTGGATGGAAATGTATTATGTTGGACAACGTGAACTGTGTTTTGTCCTTTTCAAATCTGGCCTGTTTCTGTCTTGCATCTACCTTTTATCCCTGTTCCTCTATTCTTAAATGCTTCACCGGTAATCTTAGTTGCTGATAGAAGGCCTGGTGTGCTGGGTGCAGTTTGAATTGGTTGGGCTGAAATTAATTTTGGAGTTTGTCTTAATGTTGGTTCATAGTTATCTTAGGTAAATTATGTCTGGTACGTTGGTTACATTGGTTTGGTTAAGTTGGTTTGGCAGGTGTATGGTTTGCGCAGATTATTGCTGATTGTTAAAATGTGTATGTCTCTGTTTGCCTTGTGGTAAACTGGTCACTGGTGTGTCAAAGCTGGCAGCTTTAGATGGTGAAACATCACTCTTTTAACATCAGCAAGCATATAGGCTGTCTCTATTTTGTATTTGTATTGGTTTGCTGTTTGCATCTAAATTGGGGGGGGGGGGGGGGGGGGGGGTAAGTCTGCGCAAATGCTTCGGTTTGGTGTGGGAAAAATCAGCCAAACAGACTTTGGTCACATTTTCGAAGTAATATGATTTTCTATGCTAAATGATACTTTGGTTATTGGATGAGATAGATTGGATGATGGATGAGTGTCTCGGTCCCTTAAGGGTCCTCGCTTTGTAGGGGGAGGGTGTCACAGCCCCTGTAGTTGGCCTACTAGGGCCTGTGTGTATTACATTTCCTGTAGACCTACAGTATGCATTTGGCTTCCCACAGGTTCTGAGTTGCAGATCAGGTGCATTGGGAGCACCTGGCCATTGTTCCCAAGGTGCACTATGAATGGCTGGGCGTTGGCCACGCTCAGTCTCTCTCTCCTTCCATGAGAGCAGCAGCATCTTTGCACCATTCAACACCCCACACTACACCCACCACACATCCACTCACTGACACTACTGATCTACTGAATAACACACTCCACCTTAGAACTGTAGTATTGTTTGTTTGTTTTTATTCTTATTAAGTTGGTTATATTGTAGTTTAGTTTTAGCCAGATTTAGTGACAATTTATTTTTATCAAACCACCTTTTTAACCTGCATAATTCTGAAGTGACCAGTTCCAATAGCTCGTGTAGATTTTTTCCGGAGCAAATAATATTAGTGTCATCTGCGAAAACTACCATTTTCAATATATTAGATACATCACACATATCATTTATATACATAACCAATACCGACCCCTGTGGGACTCCACAAGCAATGCCCAAGCATGAAGAGACAGCCTCACCCAACTTCACAAATTGTTTCCGGTCACTTAAATAGCTTCGCACCCAATTTAATACTCTTCCTAATACCATATCTTTCCAATTTATTAATTAATATGTCATGATTAATAGTGTCAAATGCTTTTTTAAGGTCTATAAATACCCCAGCTACATATTTATATTTATCTATGGAATTAGTGATCTCCTTCAATCCATTAATGCCATCGCTGTTGATCTGTTAGCTCTAAATCCGTATTGACTGTCACTGAGTAGACTGTGTTTAGTAATGAAATAATCTAATCTGTTGTTGAACAGTTTTTCTAACATTTTGGAGAATTGTGGAAGTAATGATACAGGTCTGTAATTTCTCCAGATTTAAACAGTGGTATGACTTTAGCTATTTTCATGCCGTTTGGAAATGTACCAGTTTTGAATTGATAAATTGCAGATGTATGTTAATGGTTTAGAAATCCCTCCAATTATCATCTTTACTAGTTTCATATCTATATCATTACAGTCAGTGGACATTTTATTACTACAGTTATCAACAATGTCTATGATTTCTCTCTCCTCTATTGCTGTAAGAAACATTGAGCAGGGATTCCTTTCTATGATATTATCAGTGTATTCATCAGATGTCTCAGGATCAGAAATATTTTCAGCCAATTTTGGTCCTACATTTACAAAGAAATTATTAAAACTATTAACTACCTCCTCCATATTGTAATTATTAAAACTATTACCTACCTCCTCCATATTGTAATTATTAAAACTATTAACTACCTCCTCCATATTGTAATTATTAAAACTATTAACTACCTCCTCCATATTGTAATTATTAGTGCCCTTATCAGAAAAATATTGCGGATACTTTACATTCCCAGAGTCATTTCTAATAATACTATTTAGTATATTCCATATTCCTTTAATATTATTATTATTATTGTTATCTAATAGTTTGCTATAATAATCATCCCCTTATAATATTTGTTAACTTATTTTTATATTTTTTATATTTATCTTCTGCCTCTTTAGTTCTTCTTTTAATACATTCTCTATACAAAGTGTTTTTATTTTTGCAGGGAGGGATGTATGAATAGAGCACACACACACACACACACACACACACACCAAGGGATGCCTGCCCTCGCTCTTTCAGTCCTTCCTTCTCCTCTGCCTTCTTCCCTTCTCTCTTCTCTCCTCCTCCAGCTGCTGTCTCCACTTGTGTGTGTGTGTGTGTGTGTGTGTGTGTGTTTGTGTGTGTGTGTGTGTGTGTGTGTGTGTGTGTGTGTGTGTGTGTGTGTGTGTGTGTGTGTGTGTGTGTGTGTGTGTGTGTGCACGTGTAAGTGCGGATATAGACATTGGACACTATACTGTGTTAGCGGGTGTGTGCGTTGACATTCTGTCATTCATACGTAGGTGTGTGTACAGGCATTCTCAGATTATACATAGTGGTGTTAGCTGCATTGACACAAACACACACACACACACACAGAGGACAACTCTAACATGCAATGTCCGTACTACCGTGTCAGTGATCATCGTGACTCCTGTACATTTATGGACTGAGACACAGGTCTTTTTTTTTGTTTGTTTTTTATAAATACCTGGACCACTCGGCCACCCCCCCCCCCCCCCCCCCCCCCCCCCGCACACACACTTGGACTAGATATTCAGGCCACTATATAGCAGACCTATAATGTGCTGATCAGAGCAATGGTCACTCACTGTTATGGCCACTTGAAGTGTTATCGGGTCCCTGACCAGCCCCCTGGTTTGCTTTGGGTATTCTCATGACCCTGAATAGTGTTTTGTACTAAGTCTGATAGGCATTGGAGCAATGGTGTGCCCACATGCTCCCCCTGGTGTGGCTCAGGAGGCAGTGCAGGTCGTCCAATGATCCCTGGATCGGTGGTTTGAACTTTGAATCCCGGCTCCTCCTCCTGTCCACATGTCAAAGTGTCCTTGGGCAAAGACACCGAACCCTGCATTGCCTCCAATGAGTCACTCACTCACACTCCCTCTCTCTCTCTCTCTCCATTAGCTGTGTTTTTACGAGTCACGACTCTATTACTGTTTTAACAATACATTTGTGATTCATTTTTCCTGCTCTCTCTCTCTCTCTCTCTCTCTCTCTCTCTCTCTCTCCCTCTCCCATTTTAACGTGTGCACACAGTACATTCATTCCCTCTCACTGCTGGGCATTCTGTATGACACAGTGCATTGGTTCTCTTTCTGGTGCGTTTGCATGCATGTATGCATGCATGTGCCTGTGTGTGTGCACGTGCATGTGTCTGTGTGTGTGTGTGTGTGTGTGTGTGTGTGTGTGTGCGCATGTGTGCATTTTTGTAAACCCCCCAGAGTTCTACAATGGATGGATTAATTATAACCTCACCGGCGCATTGATTCCAACAGTAGAAAATTATTTTT
>NC_137866.1:50036237-50048737 GCF_963924005.1 Protomyctophum bolini
AGATTGGGAGTGATGCTGCAGTTCTGACTGCAATGGGAAGTGCATTCCACAGTTTTGGAGCCAGAAGGGAGAAGAGTTTGGGACGTGTGGAGCGTTGTCCCGGCGTTTTTAGTGAGGGTACTTCCAGCTTCCCTGCGTTGGCTGATCTGAGTGAGCGGGAGGGTTTGTAGGGTTCGATCATACTTGCAAGATATGGGGGAGCCATACCTTTGGTTGCTTTGAATGCCAGCATCAGGGTTTTGTATTCTGTGCGGGCAGCGACCGGGAGCCAGTGGAGGGAGCGGAGCAGGGGGGAGACATGTGAGAATTTTGGCTGGTTGAAGACCAAGCGAGCTGCAGCATTTTGGATCAGCTGGAGAGGCTTAAGTGCACATGCTGGTAGGCCAGTAAGGAGGGAGTTGCAATAGTCAAGTTTTGACAAGACTGTTGTCTGGATTAGGAGCTGGGCTGATTCCTGGGTGAGGAACGGTCTAATTCGTCGTATGTTATAGAGTGTGAACCTACAGGATCGAGTGACAGCTGTGATGTGAGTTTTGAACGAGAGCTGACTGTCCAGGACAACACCAAGATTCCTGGCTGTTGGGACAGACGTTACCAGGGCGTTGTCTATGGAGATAGTTAGCTCCCGCATAGGGCAGGACTTAGCTGGGAAGAAGAGAAGCTCAGTCTTGTCTGGGTTCAGTTTGAGGTGGTTGGAGGACATCCACTGTGAGATGTCAGCCAGGCATGCGGTGATGCGCTCTTCCACCTGAGTGGCAGAGGGGGGGAAGGATAGAAACAGTTGTGTGTCATCGGCGTAGCAGTGATAGGATATATTGTGAGCAGAGATGATAGTGCCAAGGGATTTAGTGTACAGTGAGAAAAGGAGGGGACCAAGAACCGATCCCTGTGGGACCCCAGTTTGGAGGGTTCGGGGGGATGATAACAGACCTTTCCAGGAAACCTGGTAGGTCCGGTCGGTGAGGTAGGAAGAGAACCACTTTAGAGCCGTTCCACCGATGCCTAGATCCGCTAGGGTGTCTAGGAGCAGTTGGTGGTTCACTGTGTCAAATGCTGCCGATAGGTCTAGGAGGATCAGTACTGCAGAGTGGGAAGCAGCTTGGGCAGCATGTAGTGCTTCTGTGACTGCCAGCAGGGCAGTTTCTGTGGAGTGGGCCTTCTTAAATCCGGACTGGTTGGGATCCAGCAGGTTGTGCTGTGAGAGATGGAGAGAGAGCTGGTTGGAGACAACACGTTCAATGGTTTTAGAAATAAATGAAAGGAGTGATACCGGTCTGTAGTTCTTGACATCTGAGGGGTCAAGAGTTGGTTTCTTGAGGAGTGGTGTTACTCTGGCTGACTTGAGGGCAGATGGGACACAGCCTGAGGTTACTGAGGTGTTGATGATGGAGGTGATGAAGGGGAGCAGATCAGGTGCGATGGTCTGGAAGATTGGAGACGGGACAGGGTCAAGAGGACAGGTGGTAGGTCTAGAGGATGTCACTAGTTGTAGAACCTCGTCTGGGGAAAGAGGAGAGAAGGAGGACATGCATGGTATGTTGGGGTTAGTGTTGGTTGAGTCAGATGCCACTTTATGTGGGAGGGGAGGAAAGGAGCTGCTGATATCATCAACCTTCTTCTCGAAGTAGTTGACAAAAACCTCAGCAGTGAGGGATGCAGGTTGAGTGGGGGGAGGGGGTTTAAGGAGGGAGGAGAAAGTGGAGAAGAGCTTCCTGGGGTTAGAAGTACAGGATTGGATTTTGGTGTGGTAGAAAGAGGTTTTAGCAGTGGTTAGTGAGAGGGCGAAGGCAGAGAGGAGTGAGTGAAAGTGGGAAAGGTCATCTGGTAGCTTTGTCTTGTGCCACTTTCTTTCGGCTGCCCTTAGAGGTGTTCGTTCAGATCTGAGAGTTTGAGATAGCCAGGGAGCCGGTGGACATGAGCGAGCTGGCCTGGATGAGAGCGGGCAGTGTTGGTCGAATGCAGATGAGATAGAGGAGAGGAAGGATGTGGTTGCAGTGTCAGGTGAGAGGGAGAGGAAGGACTCCAGGGAGGGTAGGGAGGAGAGAATAGAGGATGAGAGGGAGGAGGGGTTTAGGGACTTGAGATTGCGTCGGGAGGTGACGTTCGGAGGGTTAACAGGTTTAGGCGGGAGGGTGGAGAGAGAGAGGGAGAAGGTTATGAAGTGGTGGTCAGACCTAATTAAGGGGGTAACAGAGAGTGTGGAGGGAGAGCAGGCTCTGGAGAACACAAGGTCCAAAACATTACCAGCCTTGTGAGTGGGAGGGGAGGGAGATAGGGAGAGGTCAAATGAGGCCAGAAGGGATGTAACGGGAAGATACTTCTCTGCGGTAGGAAGGTTGAAGTCACCCAGTAGAATCAGAGGGGTGCCATCTTCCGGAAACGAGCTCATCAGAGAGTCTAGTTCTTCCAGGAAGTTCCCGAGAGTTCCTGGAGGGCGGTAGAGCACAATGAGGATGAGGGGGACTGGCTGTGATATTGAGATAGCATGAAATTCACATGTGGACAGAGAAAGGTGAGAGAGATTTAAGACACGGAAATTCCATTTGGGGGATGTTAGTAGCCCTGTACCACCCCCTGTACCTGTTTGGCGAGGGGTGTGGGTGAACTTGTGTGAAACAGAGAGGGCGGCGGGAGTTGCAGTGTTATCTGGGGTGATCCAGGTTTCAGTCAGAGCAAGGAAATGCAGAGACTTGAGGGAGGCGTGGCCTGAAATGAATTCAGGCATATTCTTTTTGGTAGCTGCGTGGCAGTTCCATAGGCCTCCATCCACCACAATGTGGTGACTGGGTGAACGAGCTGGATAGATGAGATTTGAGGGATCTCTGTGACTGGAGAGGTAGTGTCTAGGGCGACATGAGGAGGACAGTATAGGGACGGTGGGAAAGCACATTCTAAACATGTATAAGGATAATAATAATAATAATAATAATAATAATAATAATAATAAAGTACAACTAATAATTATAACATAATAGTAGGAAGTAAGTTGATACAGAACCCCTAGGACGGCCTCCTTCGATGTGTCTGGATGTCCGGGTCTTTGGATTGGACGCTAGGCTATATTTAGTCAGCCTGTGTGATTTTTCAAAAAATAAAGAAAGGAAATGGATAGAAAAGGTTCGGAGTATTGTGCTCACTTACTGTGTACCAGAGTGCAGGTTACCAAGCAAGTGCAGAGTCAGACCGTGAGTCAGAGAGTCTGTGAAACTGGGGCCTATAAATAGGCCTGGAAAGAGATTTTCTACAAAAGTAGGTGGAGCTAATAGTTCAAATGAGCTGTTGATGGCTCAGTTGATAGCAATTAGTCCTAATGATCTCTTCAGTTTCAGAGATACAGTCTGATTAGTGTGCTAACTAAAACACAGACAGAAGACAAAACAGATAGTACAAAAAGAAAGAAAGAAAGGAAATGGATAGACAAGTTCAGAGTATTGTGCTCACTTACTGTGTACCAGAGTGCAGGTTACCAAGCAAGTGCAGAGTCAGACCGTGAGTCAGGCGGGTTGTATTAAAATACATGATCTTCAGGATAAATTCAGGGTCAACATAAATCTCTCCCTCAACCATATTTGATTAATATAATTCAGAAACATAATTTAACTATAAGCACTACTGGTGTTTTAATCAAACTGCATTAATTAATGAGTGATTTAATGTTAATATTGTTATGATTTCAGCCAACTGGATTTCCGCCAGAGTGGAGGAACTGGCCAGAGAGAATGCAGGTAATTACCTTCACATTTAGAAAAAAATAATGATGTACCTACAATGAATACTGCGTGCGTGCAGAAACGAAATGTTTTTATAATCGTCATGGGGGCGTATTTTAGGTGGTGCGTAGCTTGCGCACATGCCCCCATTGCCCCCTAAGACTGCACGTAGCAGCAAACCCGTTTCCCCAAAGTCTTCACTGGCTACGCAGTGCGCAGCCGGTTTGGCGTTATGTGTGACCTAACTGTCGTCGGGAACAGCCATGAAAGCCCGGCTGGATGCACAGAATGAAGGTTAATAACTTCACATTGTTCTAAAGAATATTGACCAGACACAATAGCCACTATAGTTCCACACTCACTCCAGAGGAGCCACTATAGTTCCACACTCACTCCAGAGGAGCCACTATAGTTCCACACTCACTCCAGAGGGCCACTATAGTTCCACACTCACTCCAGGGTGCCGTTTCATTAGTCAGAAGGTTCATTGTTCCGAAATTACTATCCCTATCTCTAACCCTAACCTAAACCTAACCGCAAGCACGGGAGCAGTGCATGTTCGGACTAACGGGACTTCGGATCTATGGGTAGTTCCCCACTCCAGAGGGCCACTATAGTTCCACACTCACTCCAGAGGGCCACTATAGTTCCACACTCACTCCAGAGGGCCACTATAGTTCTACACTCACTCCAGAGGGCCACTATAGTTCCACACTCACTCCAGAGGGCCACTATAGTTCCACACTCACTCCAGAGGGCCACTGTAGTTCCACACTCACTCCAGAGGGCCACATTAGTTCCACACTCACTCCAGAGGGCCACTATAGTTCTACACTCACTCCAGAGGGCCACTAGAGTTCCACACTCACTCCAGAGGGCCACTATAGTTCCACACTCACTCCAGAGGGCCACTATAGTTCCACACTCACTCCAGAGGGCCACTATAGTTCCACACTCACTCCAGAGGGCCACTATAGTTCCACACTCACTCCAGAGGGCCACTATAGTTCTACACTCACTCCAGAGGGCCACTAGAGTTCCACACTCACTCCAGAGGGCCACTGTAGTTCCACACTCACTCCAGAGGGCCACTATAGTTCCACACTTACTAGTCCAGAGGGCCACTATAGTTCCACACTCGCTCCAGAGACCCACTATAGTCCCACACTCACTCTAGGGACCCCCTCTGGAGACCCCCTCTAGGGACCCCCTCTTCATTTCCATTTTAAATAAATAAATAATAATAATGAATAACTCTTAATCTGGGCTCAAACGTAACATAAATGTTTAACTATGTAATTAAAATGCCATAAAACATTGGTTTTCAACTATTTTCATGTCAAGGCCAATTATTTTGAGCCACGGACCAATTTTGATGACATTTAGCTTAACCCATTTTGACCTGAGATCAGATTCTAAAAATGTTTTCTACATCCTGACAGTTTTCTGAAAAAGCTATGTCTCTGATATTTACATTCAATGTTTTTTCTTACAATTTAGGAATTCAGCAGATGCTCTTAATCCAGAGCGATTTTCAGTCACTATCTGTGACTGAAATACATCTCCGGGAAAAGCAAATGATAGAAATAAAGTCAATGGCTGGGTTTCCCAAACGCATATGGCGTAAAACTTGTAGTGCCGCACATGCTCAGATGCCCTCTAGGCCGCACACAGAAGCCTGTGAACATAGACATTCCGTGCATAGATGTGCCACGCAATGGTAGGCCTCAGGCGTACCATTCTGACATTTAATGTAATAATATTTGGAATGCTGGACAGCTGACAGGCTTACTTTACTTTCTTTATAAAAGAATAGTATAATTGTTTTATAAATGTTCATGTGTGCGGCCTAGAGGGCATCTGAGCATGTGCTACACCATACCTCTTACACCATGTGTCCTTTGGGAAACCGGGCCAATATCAGTCACCAGAAGCAGAGACGTGTGTTTTCAATTAGTCTAACATTATGTAACATTATTACGTTAAAATGGATTTTCAAGTCACAAAACGTTCATATAGGTCGTAAGACATGAATTTGCAACATCAAATGTCTGGGGTGAAACACCGAAGACAGAGTAGATAAACTACCCCAGAAGTGTTTTAAAACCTAACCATACTGCCTGGGTCAAAATGACCCTTTAGTGTAAAATAAAAATAAAAAAAACTATGAAATAAAAAAAAACATAAAAAATTAAGACCTTTCTTCACAGGCGGATTGTATTAAAATACATGATCTTCAGGATAAATTCAGAGTCAACAGAAATCTCTCCCTCAACCATATTTTTATACTTGACTGCATTAATTAATGAGTGATTTAATGTTAATATTGTTATGATTTCAGCCAACCTTGCTCAGCTGTCCAGCGTAGAAATGAGACTGAATCAAAGTGTGAGTCGAATGGACTCAACTGTCCAGCAACTGGCAGATAAGAATGAAGGTAAATAACTTCACATGTTTCGCTGTTGTTGAAAAGGGTCTCTGATTATTTACATTCAATGGTTTTTCTTACAATTTAGGCATTTAGCAGATGCTCTTAATCCAGAGCGATTTTCAGTCAGCAAGAACAAAACATACCAAATAGCTGTAGCCTACAGAGTTCTGCGATACGATTTGGAAACCAAATAGCTGTAGCCTACAGTGGACTGTAACATTGCTTGGTCATCATGTAAACCTAAACCCAAGCTTCTAAACACTTATAGTTTAAGCGCCAGGGACGTTATCCCGTCTTTAATCCAACTATGCATCGTTAGCCTCAGGGCCGTAAAGACGTCTTTTATCACTTTTAATTGGATTTCAATAGATGGGGCTGTTGCGCAACATGTGACTGCGACTTTAACTCTCATATAGTGTATGAACACGTGTGTGCGCGTGCATGCGTGTGTGTGTGTGTGTGCATGCATGCCTCCATTCAGCCTCCCTCTCATTCTCTCAAAACTATATTTTTTTCCAGGGCCAGATTGGGCACTTGGCCCCCCTAGGCATGGGCCTGGGCCCAGGAGACCCCTGTATATTCCTGGGCCGGATTGGAAATCAGGGGGGCCCCAATTATTTATTTTTTTCCTTTTTTCTTTTTTGCATGTTGTCTTTTTCCTATAGCTTTTTCCCCTTTTTGCATGTTTTTCAGTAAAAAAAGCTAACTTTTTTTTTTTTTTTTTCTTATTTGTTTGAGAACAAGTACTGTGTGATATCACTGAAATCAAAAATAAAAGTCTGAGAATTCTGAGTGAGAAAGTACCTCAGACTAAAACGCAGTTTTCTCAGCTGTTTGTTTCAAAGATGGCCGTTTTTCTGAAACCAAACTTTATTCAACTTCAGAACTATAAAAGCAAATGACTCACTTCTTTTTTCTGGGCAAAGTAGAGTAGTAGATCTTTCATTTGAGATATTTTGCATCATATTTTGGTATAGCACAACATATTCTGTGGGTCTTCAAAGATTTCTATATCAGTATGAAAAACTGGCACCTGTGAGAAAGATTTCTGACTAACTGGCACTAATCCGTCTTTTGAAGCTTAACTACTGTAATATATTTGATTGATATAATTCAAGAGCTAAGGTTTTAAAAATCATATTGTAATGTCGAATCAGATTAACTATAATCACTAGTGGTGTTTAATCAAACTGCAAGGGGCACGGTGGCACAGTTGGTAGTGCTGTCGCCTCACAGCTGGGTTCGATTCCCGCTCGGGGCACTGTGGGTGCTGGCGGCGTGTTTCCTCCTCCGCGTCATCAGTGCCCATACTCGAAGGCGGGGTTGGCTAAAGGGCCTTTCTGTGTGGAGTTTGCAAAAACTCACAAAAACATGCAGTAATCCTGGTCTCTAAACTGCCTCCCCCTGGCCAGCCGGGGCGCCTGATGGAGGGGAAAGGAACTGGTTGGAATAACGTGTTCCTTCCACGCGCTACGTCCAACCAGGGAAACTCCCCCCTGTCAGGTGTAAAGGAGCAACTTGGACACTCAGGCATGAAGGAAGCATGAGTTAAGTCCGTTGCTCTCCCCAGGTTGGCGGAGGGTGTGTAGAGCCCAGGATCACATTAGATGATTGACACAGGGGTGAAAAATGGGTTACAAAATCGTAGGATAAAAATATATATAAAATAAATAAATAAAAACTGCATACATTAATTAATGATATATTTAATGTTATTATTGTAATTATTTCAGCCAACCTTGCTCAGCTGTCCAGCGTAGAAATGAGGATGAATCTCAGCGAGAGTCGAGTGGAGCAACTGGCCGATAAGAATGAAGGTAAATAACTTCACATGTTTCGCTGTTGTTGAAAAAGGTCTCTGATTATTTACATTCAATGGTTTTTCTTACAATTTAGGCATTTAGCAGATGCTCTTAATCCAGAGCGATTTTCAGTCAGCAAGAACAAAACATACCAAATAGCTGTAGCCTACAGAGTTCTGCGATACGATTTGGAAACCAAATAGCTGTAGCCTACAGTGGACTGTAACATTGCTTGGTCATCATGTAACTATATTACATGTATGCAGTCAGTGAACATTAACATTAGCGCTTTCATAGTTATATGGAGCATTTACCGTGGTGACGGTGATTAGGTAGCCTATAGCTTATTCAGCCAGCTGGGTTCAACGAGACAGCAGTGTCTCGTTAAGCCCCGACGTTTCCAAGACGAGCTATTCCGGATGAATCGATGGTCGATGTAAGCCTATGGCAAGTTAACTTAAGTTATATAGTTGATGCTGAGTGAGCACTAAGCAGCTCATTTGGTTGGCAAACCAGAGGCCAGCCAGCGGTAGCATGTTCAACAACGTCACTTCTCTGGTGCGCTGCTGCTGATCATCGCCTCCTCCTCCACCAGTTCAGTCACATAATAGTATAGCCTGTAAAAGTTAATCGCCAACATTCCCCAGCTCAGCCTCAGCCCTCTTCATATTAAATAAATACATTACACAAACAACAGAATTGTTATTTGTGTTATAATAAAATATATAAAAAAGAAATCACGGAAAATCACAGAGCCCGAGGCTCGGCCCGGCCCGACAAATTATCGTGCATTTTGGGCCCTACCCTACCCGGGTCGGGTTCGGGCAGAGATTGAGAACTCTACTCCAGAGGGCCACTACAGTCCCGCACTCACTCCAGAGGGCCACTATAGTTCCCCACTCACTCCAGAGGGCCACTATAGTTCCACACTCACTCCAGAAGGCCACTATAGTTCCACACTCACTCCAGAGGGCCACTATAGTTCCACACTCACTCCAAAGGGCCACTATAGTTCCACACTCACTCCAGAAGGCCACTATAGTTCCACACTCACTCCAGAGGGCCACTATAGTTCCACACTCACTCCAGATGATATATATTTTTGTATATATTTTCATGTGTGCGGCCTAGAGGGCATCTGAGCATGTGCTACACCATACCTTTACACCATGTGTCCTTTGGAAAACCGGGCCAATATCAGTCACCAGAAGCAGAGACGTGTGTTTTCAATTAGTCTTACATGGTTAAAATGGATTTTCAAGTCACAATAGGTTCATATAGGATGTCGTAAGACATGAATTTGCAACATAAAATGTCTGAGGTGAAACACCGAAGACAGAGTAGATAAACTACCCCAGAAGTGTTTTAACACCTAACCATACTGGCTGGGTCAAAATGACTCAGTTTAAAATAAATAGTTTAACTATGAAATAAAAACATAAAAAATTAAGACCTTTCTTCACAGGCGGATTGTATTAAAATACATGATCTTCAGGATAAATTCAGGGTCAACAGAAATCTCTCCCTCAACCATATTTGATTAATAGAATTCAGAAACATTATTTAACTATAAGAACTACTGGTGTTTTAATCAAACTGCACTAATTAATGAGTGATTGAATGTTAATATTGCTATGATTTCAGCCAACCTTGCTCAGCTGTCCAGCGTAGAAATGTGGCTGAATCAAAATGTGAGTCGAATGGAGCAACTGGCCAGAGAGAATGCAGGTAATTACCTTCACATTTAGAAAAAAATGTATGTAACTACAATGAATACTGCGTGCGTGCGTGCAGAGACGAAATTCGTCATGGGGGTGCCCCCCCCCGGCCACAACGGGGGGAAAAAGTTGCTTTTTTCTTTCCACCCTAAACCCAAGCTTCTAAACACTTATAGTTTAAGCGCCAGGGACGTTATCCCGTCTTTAATCCAACTATGCATCGTTAGCCAGGGCCGTAAAGACGTCTACCTGTACCTTCAATTAATACTGTGTGGACTCAGAGAGAGAGTAGAGGTGGACTCAGGTGTTGGAGCCGGTTGGAGCCGGTTGGAGCCGGTTGGAGCCAATGGCTGCGCTGACGTATCTATAGGCAACGGGGTGCGTTGCCTATATGCCCATGTGGACTTCTGAAATGTCCACATGGGGTCATCCCTATGTTCCCCAGGTTCTATGTTCCCCAGGTTCTATGTTCCCCACAAATAAAGAAACGGTTCAATAAAAGGTTCTATTTCCCCCACTCAACCGGCACGGAGTATGGAGGCTGTAGATGTAGACAGTTCAGAAGTGAACATGTTATTATGAGGAAAGGGGGGGGGGGGGCTGACAATGATGTCACTGGTGAGCAGGAGTGAATCTGAAGAGCAACCAGGAGTGAAGGACTCCTGTGACCTCGCTGGTTTGGAAAACCAGGAGCTCAAGTGGGACTGGAGGTGTTGAGTCAAAACTCAGGAGTAGGCATCTTCCATAATTATATGTGGCCAACACTACACTTCCCAGAATGCAGCAGCAAAATGGCTGCTGCTAATTAGGAGCACCCAAAGGGTTTAAAATGCCACACAAACAAACCAGAGAGAAGAAGCTCCAATTTATTTAATTAAATTCTGAATCAAATTCTTATTAGGACTCTTATTAGGCCTCCTGTGTGATATACAGTAGCTGAATATGGGTAGGCCGGAAGTTTGCTCGACTGTATTTTAACATTAAGTTATAATGGTGGTACCTGGAGAGGTAGTACTTGGTTTACAAGTGGCTCGGGAGCCACATGCGGCCTGCAGGTTAATATCGGAATACTGATACTGGCTATTATTGATTTCAGCTGTTAGAATTGCAAACAATTTAACTTCCGTCTAAATTAGTACATGGGGATTATGGATTATATGAATATAGCTGAGAACATGTGTGTGTGAGAGCGGGAAACATAGAACCTGGGGAACATAGAACCTGGGGAACATAGAACCTGGGGAACATAGAACCTGTGGAACATAGAACCTGGGGAACATAGAACCTGGGGAACATAGAACCTGTGGAACATAGAACCTGGGGAACATAGAACCTGGGGAACATAGAACCTGTGGAACATAGAACCTGTGGAACATAGAACCTGTGGAACATAGAACCTGGGGAACATAGAACCTGTGGAACATAGAACCTGGGGAACATAGAACCTGTGGAACATAGAACCTGTGGAACATAGAACCTGGGGAACATAGGGGAAGCACCCTATGATCCGACGGACCATTGCTCCGAAGGTTTTTTGATTTCAGCTGTTAGAATTGCAAACAATTTACCTTCCGTCTAAATTAGTACATGGGGATTATGGATTATATGAATATAGCCGAGAACATGTGTGTGTGAGAGCGGGAAACATAGAACCTGGGGAACATAGAACCTGGGGAACATAGAACCTGGGGAACATAGGACCTGGGGAACATAGGACCTGGGGAACATAGGGATGACCCCAGACTGGCCACTCACAGCGCACCCTCTTCTCAAACGTGCTGAAGGTCCCATGCTCGCCTATTTCGAGCTATTGCGCGTCTCGTTACGCAACATGAACCACCCGCATGTTTGTTTACTTTAGAACGTTGTATGTATTTAAACAAGATGAAGAAACTCTCTCACAATACTCTGTTACAGGATACAGGCCTGTAAAAGTACAACAGTGTTGTCATGAAAACATTATGTAATATTTCACTTTCTGTAAAAATCTTTCACAAATATCATATCAATGAGCTGCCTCCCCCTCTCTCTCTCTCTCTCTCCCTCTCTCTCTCTTCTATCTCTCTCTCTCTCTCCCTCTCTCTCTCTTACAGCTCTCTCTCTCTCTCTCTCTCTCTCTTTCTATCTCTTTTCTCTCTCTCTCCCTCTCTCTCATTCTATCTCTCTCTCATCTCTCTCTCATCTCTCTCTTTTAGCGCTCTCTCTCTTTTAATAATGTGATAATCTCTTGTGTTGACAGACCAACCAAAGGTGGCCTTCGGTGCTTATAATTTGGGTGATGGATATATTGGACCATATAGTTCTACAACCACTCTGGTTTATCAGAGCGTCTTCAGTAACATCGGCAACGCCTACAATCCATCTACAGGTAGGTGGTGATTAACTTCATTATGTTAATGAGATTTACATTAAGTGATTAAGGTGATTAATGAGCTTTATGACCTGTGTGTGTGTGTGTGTGTGTGTGTGTGTGTGTGTGTGTGCGTGCGAACATGACCCCAACATGACCCCTGTGTGTGTGTGTGTGTATGTGTGTGTGCGAACATGACCCCAACATGACCGCTGTGTGTGTGTGTGTGTGTGTGTGTGTGTGTGTGTGCGTGCGAACATGACCCCAACATGACCCCTGTGTGTGTGTGTGTGTGTGTGTGTGTGTGTGCGTGCGAACATGACCCCAACATGACCCCAACATGACCCCTGTGTGTGTGTGTGTGTGTGGAAACATGACCCCAACATGACCCCCGTGTGTGTGTGTGTGTGTGTGTGTGTGCGAACATGACCCCAACATGACCCCTGTGTGTGTGTGTGTGTGTGTGTGTGTGTGTGCGTGCGAACATGA
>NC_137866.1:50051237-50058737 GCF_963924005.1 Protomyctophum bolini
GGACAAAATAATCATCCATGGTTTGAATACATGTCTAATGCAGTGGTGGTGGAGATGGAGCAGGGAGACACAGTAGACATGAGGTTAATTGTTAATAGTTCCTACAGGCTCTATGATAACTCATACAACCAGAACACCTTCAGTGGTTTCCTGCTCTTTGCGCTGTAACGCTGATGGAGACTCACTGAGTACATTTACTCACATACTCTATGCTCTGTAACACTGATGGAGACTCACTGGGTACATTTACTCACATACTCTATGCTCTGTAACACTGATGGAGACTCACTGGGTACATTTACTCACATACTCTATGCTCTGTAACACTGATGGAGACTCACTGAGTACATTTACTCACATACTCTATCCTCTGTAACACTGATGGAGACTCACTGAGTACATTTACTCACATACTCTATGCTCTGTAACACTGATGGAGACTCACTGAGTACATTCACTCTATCTGAGTAAATGTACTCATTTACTCACATACTCTATCCTCTGTAACATGCATTAACCGTTTAAGCACAATTTACTACTTTGTTTCTTCCAAAACTGCAGATCTACAAGCTCACAATGTGCTGCAATGCACCATGCTATGATCTTGTGAATCTGCTATTTGTGAAAGATTTTGACAGAAAGTGAAATAGTGCATAATGAGTACTGTAGGTATGTTTTTTATCACAATACTGTTGTACTTTTACAGGCATGTATCCTGTAGCAGAGTATTTCTACACGGTGGTTATACTTACTAGGTCATTGTGGATAAGAGTATAAATGTCTAATATTGTAACTTTTACTTTTACTCCAGTATAAATGTGAGTACTTCTTCCTCCACTGGTCCTGCTAGCATTACATTAAAGGGTCACTTCACCCCTTTTGTAACCAGATCTTATTGTAATGATGTTTGGGAGACTAGAAACACCGTCCTGGGGTTTCTATGTGGTAATAATGATGAGTTTTTAGATATTTTAGTATTTCATAATGTCCATGATGTCATGGACACTGAGCTCACTACCTTCCTGCACTACAATTCCCATAATGCTTTGGTGCACTGCTCCTCCTTGTGGATAGGGGGAGATGCTGTCTTACTGAGACAACATGTAGTCCAGGAAGGGAGTGAGCCCAGTGTCCATGACATCACGGACACTTTGAAATACTAAAATATCTAAAAACACATTTTATTAATTATTACCCACATAAAACCCCCCAGGAAAATGTTTCTTGTCTCCCAAACATAATTAAAATAAAGATATGGTTATATGGTAATAAAATAAGGTCCCTTTAACTCATTTACCTCCAACACTGCCATCTAGTGGTTGAAAAGGAACTCACAGATCCCAGCCGTTCATTTCAACATTAGAGCGTCTTAATTTGAAAAGCGGTTTTAGCAGGAAACTGAGAGACAGGAAGTGAAAAACCGCTATGTAAGATGTCCCGCGAATGTGTCTAACTATGTCTATGTCTAAACCTAACCTTATTCCTAACCTTAACCTCAGTAAAACTATGTCTAAACCTAACCTTATTCCTAACCTTAACCCATTCTGAACGGGAACCCATTTTGTGTTAGCATCATGTTATGCTTTAGCTAGAGCCCAGGATCACATTAGATGATTGACACAGGGTGAAAAATGGGTTACAAAATCGTGGGATAAAAAATATATATTAAAAAAAAGGATTTTGAAGATGAGATCATAAGTTTAAATCAATGGATTAATTGTTCTGCTTAAACAAAGCTGCTTCAATAAACATTTTACAAGTACATGCAGTTGGTAATGGCTTTTAATCATTTAGATTATGAATGAAGTGAAGAATTTAAGTGAAGAATAACAGATTATAGACCTGTTACTTTTATGATGATAAGTATGTTGTTAAAGTTGAAATGTTTTGTAAGGCCCCATACACACATTCAGAACACATGTTCTGTGTCTTGCCACAATGCAATTCCAACGGGAGTCACATGGTTTGACCAAACATTTGTGTTTGATGGGCAGAACACAGCCTGTGTTGTGTTATTGTGTAAGGTTTATTGTCCACTGTGTTGTTATTGTGTAAGGGTTATTGTTCACTGTGTTGTGTTATTGTGTAAGGGTTATTGTTCACTGTGTTGTGTTATTGTGTAAGGGTTATTGTCCACTGTGTTGTGTTATTGTGTAAGGGTTGATGGACAGAGAAGGTGAACCTGAGACCTATAGAAACCTATAGAGGCAGCTCTATGGCGGAGGGGGTCTAATTGAGGGGTAAAGGCCTATTCATAGTCTGGATTTTCGGTGATGAGGTGACCACCGGAGCTGAAATAACGTTGAGCGGTGGTGAGTAAAAACAGAGCGAAGGGCTGGAGCGGTGGCGGTGGTTTGCTCTTCACCACGGCTCAGTGACGTCATGTTGTAGTTCGGTGGTCACCTCAGTGACGTCATGTTGTAGTTCGGTGGTCACCTCAGTGACGTCATGTTGTAGTTCGGTGGTCACCTCAGTGACGTCATGTTGTAGTTCGGTGGTCACCCCACCACCGTAAATCCAGACTATGTATGAGCCTTAAGTATAAGGAAATGTAGTCACATTTTGGTAGTCTGGCTAGGAGGACGTTTCTGGTGACCTGGTTGAATATGGCAAGATGTTCATCGTTAACTGAAATTGTTCTACTAGTTAGCATTTGTTTAGATAGGTTGATTAATGGGAATTCAAATGTAGTACACTTTTATTGTACTTTCTGTTTAATGAGATGATTTTTTCTTTTCTGTTTAATATAATCAAACAATCAATCAATCATGCTAAATAATGTTAAGGGCAGTAAAAACTGTTAATTGGTAAATAACGAGAAGCAAAGATTAATATGAGTTGGTTTCTCTCCCTTCTTTTTTTGATTACTTTCTGTAAAACTTAACTCTTAAAAAAAACGAATCAATGAAAGGCGTGCAAATGTCCTCCAGGTTGTTCCTCACAGTTTCTTCTTATGGAAATATTGTTGTGAAATATTGTTCCTGGTGTTCTAAAATTATGAATAATATAACTATTATAGTAATATAAATATTGTTCCCATGGTGTTCTTCAAATGGTAAATACAAATGGTAAATGGTGCTATTTATATATAGCGCCATTATCCAAGGCGCTTTACATAGATTGTGCATCAATTCACACACATTCACACCGATGGCGGAGGAAACCATAATATAACTATTATAGTAATATAAATATTGTTCCCATGGTGTTCTTCAAATGGTAAATACAAATGGTAAATGGTGCTATTTATATATAGCGCCATTATCCAAGGCGCTTTACATAGATTGTGCATCAATTCACACACATTCACACACCGATGGCGGAGGAAACCATGCAAGGCACCAACCAGCACATCAGGAGCAATCAGGGGTTCAGAGTCTTGCTCAAGGACACTTGGACACAGGGATTACAATTTAAGCATTTAGCAGACGCTCTTAATCCAGAGCGATTTACATTAAGCAAGAACAAAAAGCATGGCAATACATCACATACATAAAAAGCAGTTATCATGAAACATGCGTAAGCTAAGAATGTAACAGTGGAATATCTATATATATACTATACTATGCTATACATAATACTATGAAGTGCTATGACTACATACAATGCCATTCTAGTGCTGTCTACATAGCATGCTATAAATCTGTATCAAATGCTAATCTAAGTCTACAAAAAGTGCTATCTAAGGGATTGTGGTTTTTATCATGAACATTAGAACATTAGTCAGGACCTTATTATCGTCATATAGTTGAAAAGTGGCGAAGTGGTCCTTAAGGAACTGCTATAGTAAAGTATTGCTCACTAAACACACACACACACACACACACACACACACACACACACATACATAAACACAAATATGGGCGTACGCCGGAATGACAGCAATTTCCGGCATTCATCATTCCAGCGTGAACTTGAACTTTGGCGTGCGCCCGGCTCCTAAAAGGTTAATATAAAACTGTAGGTTATAAGTATACATGTAAAAAAGCAATTAAAAGTACACACTTAAAAACAATATAATGTAACACCTGTGTCGTATAGAATAGATAGTGTAGAACAGTTATTAAATTACAATCAAGGGTTAGACGTAGGACTAGTTAGGTTGGTCTACTGGAGCTAGAGGGGTAAATAATGAGACCAGATGCAAGTCTCAAATCATTTATATAAATTGAAATAGGAAAAAACTAAAATAAAACATTACGCACAAACATACAGTATGACAGTAAACAACAAATGAAATAGGTATACCTTGATATCAATAGATGAATCTTAGGTTTTTAAACCTCAGGGGTTTTTAAATATGTGGGTGCACCCAACTGTTGCAGTGTTGAAACCAGTACAGTTTAGTATTAAATGCATTTCAAAATCAATTCCTCAATTAGGATTTGAATCCAAATATAAGCACTTCACATGCTGCAATAACCAGGACAATAAATACAAACAATAAAACCTTACACCACTAAGTGGCTATATGAAATAGTCCCAAAGACACAAAGTGCCTACACCTTAGTGAGCGTGTGTAAGTGTTGGCTGTTACAGCCTGCACTGTTCCTCACAGGGCAGAGGGTGTGTGTGTGCTATTCTTAATTGTCCAGTCCTGCACTGCTCCTCACAGGGCAGATGGTTTGTGGATTATATACGTGAGACAATGTCCAGTTCTAGTGTGTGTAGTCTGTGTGCATCACCGCCCAATACTGCACTGCTCCTTGCAGGGCAGTGTATGTGTGACAATTTCCTTCCACACTGGGGGGAACAAGGCTACGGGGCTGGGTCTGTCCCAAGGAGAATTCAACACGGTCTGCAGGGTTCCTCCAATCACGGGCAGCTCGCCATCCTTGGGCCGACCAGAGTCGGGCTGAATCAGAACAGAACAGATCCAAACCAAAAAACCTGACCTGCATAAAGCAAGGCCAGAGGCATCTCTGTGTTAATGTCTAAAACAATAGCTTCATAAACACAATTCTGTATAAGGTTTCACTTCAAATACTTTTGGAAATAGATACATTAAACCTTTCAAATTCACAAATAATTTAACGATTACAATTAAATTCAACAGTAGTCCAAACGAAACAAAACAAAATAAAATAAATCTTCCTCTCACCGATGGTGGTGTATTCATTATAAATTAAGTGCAGGGTCCAGCAATTGTGAGTGAGACACTACAAATAAAAAGGAGTAACATTGATTGAGAACACATTATTTTTACCAAAATAAAGTATAATACACTTAGGTGCAAAAAACGTTTTTAGCTGAACACCAAACAAACTTAAAGGTGATATAGGCAAGTTTTCAGCCAAAAATCAAAATATTTATCTATCTATATTTGTGGCCTTATTCCCTCTATCTTTCCCTATATTTTGATGCTGAGCTGCTGCCCTGTAGACATACACTCTCCCTTTGTCTCCCTCTATGTGTTTGTATCTGTTTATATCCACTGTTGTTTATGTGTCGGGACGTCAGGAAGTGTGTTGGGAGGAGGGTCTGTGTGGGGGGTGACGCGGAGTCTTAGCCAATCACAGCGCGAGGGTGCGTACAGGTACAGCCCGCATATCACCGGTCCAGGCCCTCACTCTGTTTCCATTTCAAGAAAATAACGTGACATGGGTCACATGGCGGAGTCAGCGGACGCTTCGACTTTACCAAAGAAAAGAACGATTTTTGAAAGCAAACGTGTGGCAGACAGAGCTCGATCCAAAACCAGAGTAAATCTTGGTGTTGCGTTTCCCCGATGGCGTGCGTTGAAGGAGAGGCTATCGAGGACCATGGATATATCCAGCGACGCAGAGTTGGGAATGTATCTGGGTGAGGTGAGGCGAATTGCCTTGTGCCATTCGGGTTACTCGGCCATCTCTATCATGCTAGCTATTGACTGAAAATAACAACATCCAACTTTATCTAGCTGTTCGTTCAGAGTAAAAAAAATCATGAACAAGGCCTAAACATACGATAAAGGCACAGTTTATTTCAAAATGAATATTATATCTACCGTGTCACTCATGTCCAGCAGCTCGCTTCAGGTATCCGATGAAATTAATTATTTTACGCTGATGCTGCCGATAAATGTCCACCGATGATTCTGCATGCACTGCAGGTTCGTGTCCGTGTCCTGTGCGTGAGTCCATGCGTGTCCGTGCATGCGTGCACGCGCGCATGCGCGGTTTACGACAACACAAATACACGTGGTAGGAGGAGTGCGTGGGGCGGGTTCTTCAGAGTGACGATGTGAGGGGGGGAGGTGGGTGGAGTGCAGGGGAGTGGGCCAGTTTGAATTTGTTTGGCAATGATGTATATGTAACTACAATTAACATTGATATAGCTTAAATAACTGTTTTAGGTTAGGTTGTCTCTGTTCAAATGAGGGACAGGCATGTTATTACAGGATCCATTGGGCAGGCCGCAGGAGGGATTTTTAGCAGGACCCTAAAGATCTGGCTTGCAGATAGCAGCTGTTGTCAGGACAAGCACCTACTGTCCTTCCTAGTGTAGGCTGTTGACCACTACCTTATAAGGGAACATATAGTGGACAGTGGGTGTTTGCATTCTCTCTTTGATGTTCTTGTATTTAAAGTCTACTGAAATGTCTATCTGTGTGTTAGTTACCCACAAGCCGTGAGGCTGGTGGTTGGGTGCATCCCTGGAGCTCCATGCTCCAGGTCTCTGTTGTTATTCTACACTCTACAATAAAATGGACTTCGAAACTTTCATCTGCGTGCACCGTCGTCAGACTCTCTTAAGTTGTTAGATAGGAATTATACTTCACAGTGGTGCGGAAACCCGTCGCTTTTTGATTCATTTTTTGCGTCAGGCGGGTGAACCAGTGGCATTTTTCAGTCTAATATAGTATTTTCGGTCGGCAATTTTTGGAGGGGGACGACGGCGGTGGTGCTCCGCGCTGATCGATCCAGCAGCGATTCAACATGATGGCGACGGCCTGCCCGGCGCGGTGGGGAGGAACGACGATGTACGACGGCGGCTCTCAAGCGGTCGGTGACCAGAGCGGTGCACGGCGGCTGGACGGCGGGGTGAGGATGCGCAGCGTAGCATATACCCCGGCCCAAGGAGCTCATCGGTGGTCAACGATCAAAGGGAGGTGGTGGCGCTCTTCATTCAACTCTTCTCGGCGTCGGCGGTGTACGCCTCTGCTTGGTTCGACGGCGACGGCAAAGCGGCTGATCTACGAGCTCGCAACGCAGCACGCAACAAGTTTCTGCCTTGCAGAAGCCTAGGCTCCTGCGATGAAGCTGAATCACTTTCTGCCTGGTTGTTCAGTCATGATTGGACTGTCATGGCTGAAAGGGAGGAGGTGATCATGAAAGTGAATTCAAATCAGAACGAAAGTTTTCGAACAATGGACAACTCTCCATAACAGAGCGGCCTACGCGTCATTGCGGTGCATATTTGTACTGCATCACAACCTCGTTTGGCCTGTGCGCTGGCCGATGAATGAACACTCGAGAAGGTGGGACAAAGAAAGAAGAGAAACGTTACAGAAGCAATGAT
>NC_137866.1:50683737-50796237 GCF_963924005.1 Protomyctophum bolini
ATTTTATATAAATTGAAATAGGAAACAAGACATAAAACAATGCTCACAATGAAATTGGTACCTATCTGAATCTTAGGGTTTTTGAATCTGTGGGTGCACCCTACTACTCTGACTGACAACACCATATGCAATTCAATTGCAGTATTTAAACCAGTTCAGTAGTAATCCAATATTTCACAATCAATCACTCCTTTGAATTTGAATCCAAAAATAATCACTTCACATTCACAATAACCAAGACAATCAAGCAAAACACATCAATTGACAATAAACCCCTACACCACTTAGTGGCTATGAAATAGTCCAAAAGACACAGTGTCTACACCTTTAATGTGAGTGTGTTAGGGTTTAGTATGATAGGACCCAAAAGCAGAACCAGATGAATACAAACTCAGGTATTTATTCACAAAACAGGAAAAAACTAAAATAGGCTTGGGGCTGTATAGGGCTGTGTTGAGCTGGTCGGCAGGCAGGCAGGCGGCGTAGAACACTGGGGGCACAAGGAGACGAGGAATTAGAAATATATTTGATTGCAAGCAAAAAACGTAGCTCAGAGGCACAGTGACTTTACCGATCGTAACTGAATAAACTGGCAAGGGCTGGACTGAAGAGCCAGGTCTTATATCAGCTGGACTTGATGAGGAGATGACCCCAAGGTGTGTAGTTCCACAGGAGGTAGATACCACGTCACAGCCCAGGAAGCCAGTCACACACCCATGCCAGACCATATAGGGAAAAGGAAAAAAAACAGAAACACAACAGAAAAACAGCCCGCCCATAACAGAGTGTGTGTGTGTGTGTGTGTGTGTGTGTGTGTGTGTGTGTGTGTGTCTACTGTTAGCCTGCACTGCTCCTTGCAGGGCAGAGAGTTGATGTGTGCTGCTCTTAATTGTCCAGTCCTTCACTGTTCCTCACAGGGCAGAGGGTGTGTGGAGTATATGCGTGTGACAATGTCCAGTGTGTATGTCTGTGTGTATCACCGCCCAATACTGCACTGCTCCTTGCAGGGCAGTGTATGTGTGACAATTTCCTACCACACTGGGGGAAACAAGGCTACGGCTCTGGGTCTGTCCCAAGGAGAATTCAGCAGGGTCTGGGTTCTTCCAATCACAGGTAGCTCGCCATCCTTGGGCTGACCAGAGTCGGGCTGAATCAGAACAAACATATCCAAACCAAAAAACCTGACCTGCATAAAGCAAGGCCAGAGGCATCTCTGTGTTAATGTCAAAAACATTACCTTAATTTACACAACTCTGTATAAGGTTTCACTTAAAATACTTAAAAATAAATAAAGGAAAATAAATACAGCAACCTTTCAAATACACAGTAATGTAACAATTACAATTCAATTCAACAGTAGTCCAAACAAAACATCAAATAAATCTTCCTCTCACTGATGGTGGTTGTATTCCTTACACTCAAAGTTAGTAACTGCAGGGTCCAGCAATTGTGAGTGAGACACTACAAATACAAATGAATGACACCGAGTACACATTCTTTTTACCAAAATAAATTATAATACACTTTAGCTGAACACTAAACAAACTGTAAATTACAGTTGCATTAGGCTACTTAATTTTTCATTGAACAAACAAACTAGTCACCAGTAGTGCTGGGGCTTCCCTCATGTTAGCCACCTAGCAGCTAATGCATCAAACACTGTTAGTCACTCACCAGTGTTTGCAAATGAAATCAGCACATCGATACTGCTTTAGATGACTCAATGTTGCTCCTCACAACAAGCTAATGTCATTAATGCTGTGCATTAATGTACACAACTGACATTTATCATTCTATATTTTCTTAAACAGAAGTTTAGCTTTTCACTCTGTCTGCACTCTGCAGTTCTCCTCTCTGTTCTCACTCTGCTGTCCCCCTCTCTCTTTCTCATTGATTAGGACCAGTGTTGGGACGTAACGTAACGCAAATAACGCGTTACAATAACGCCGTTACGTTCGGCATGTTTTTAAATTCAGTAACTTGTTACAGTTACTACATGGTGCGTTATTCCGTTACTCTTCCGTTATTTTTCATGTAGTCTCGATCGGGGGAGAATGAGAAGAACTGTCATGCTTGCCTTGCGGGAGAGAAGGGGGAGGAGGAGGAGTGTGTGTGTGCGTTTGTGTGTGTGTGTGTGTGTACTACACGTGGTGATGCGCAAGTTTGTTTACTCTGACTATAGGCTAGTGTCATGGCGGCGCCCATATCGCGTTTCAAATGGATATATTCCTCCTTATTTCCTTCAACTGCTCCAATCCAGAACAAAGCACAGTCAAAGTAAGTTGTTGAGTCCCAGCAGATTATGATCGGCTATACCACCGTGTGTTTGTTTCTGTCGGTCGCGCGTGCGCGCGCGTGTGTGTGTGTGTGTGTGTGTGTGACGTGTGCACCGTGTATGCACATCATGTGAGCGAGCAAGCGAGAGACAGACAGACACTGAAAGAGGCTGCGCGTGTGCGTTCGCGCGTGTGTGTGAGACAGTGTGCGTAGCCTAGCTACTTTTGAGTAAGAGAGAGACAGACAGATACTGAAAGAGACTTTGCGCGTGTGTTTGATTATCAATATTAATTCTGGTTTTGGTCTTACTTTGTTTATAAATCCAGACTCAAATTAGTGTTGCCACCACCACCACCACCAATAAGAGCAGCTATGAGCTATCTCAGCCTATCTGCACAGTATACAACATTCACTGGAGCAGTGGAACTGGAACCCTCATGTTGTGTTGGTCTTGGTTGTAGCCTACTTGTATTTAGTTGTTTGCTATAAATATGTATTGATAGGCCTACATAGCATCATCAAAATCACCACCAGTCCCCCCTGCTATTGGTATTATTATCACTGTACTGAACTGAAGGTATGAATGAATGGCCTGGAAGTGGGAGCCCATTTTTCTTTTTGAGTGGTGCAACCGCACTCCTATTATAGACAACTATGTGTGTCCCTGGCTGGCTGTGTCCCCGTGTCCCTGGGTCTGAGCACGGAAATAGCATATTTTCTCCACCAAGTGTTTTGGATGCGGGGCGGCTGGCCGGAACCGGCGAGCCGAGCCGAAAAGTAACGAAAAAGTTACTTTTCAAAGTAACGCTTTACTTTTTGGTTTAAGTAACAGTAAAGTAACTAAGTTACTTTTGAAATGATGTAACTAGTAACTGTAACTAGTTACTTTTTAAAAGTAACGGTCCCAACACTGATTAGGACTCGTTTCACCTGCTGTCCCTGCACACAGGCTTAATTGACACTCTGATGGATATTTTGGTGTTTGGTGAATGAAAGAATAATTTTCCATGTGTCTTGATACCTCTAGCGGTGCCAGCGAGAGATAAAGAATTGTTTTGAATTGACGGCTTCTTTCTGTGAAACAACATGTTTTTCGACCTTCAGCGAGGCAGACACTTAGGCCCAATCCCAATTCGTTTTTTAACCCAGCCCTTGCCCCTTCCCCTTGTCCCTACATAATAATAATAATAAGGTGGAGGTGTTTGAGGGTGGGGGTGATGTGCTGCCAGCGTTTTGTGCGGGTGAGCACTCTGGCAGCGGAGTTCTGCACGTACTGCAATCTGTCAAGGGACTTCTTGGGGAGGCCGAACAGAACACCGTTGCAGTAATCCAGCCGGGAGGAGATGAATGCATGGATTAGGGTCTCTGCAACAGAGTCTGGGAGTGAGGGGCGGAGTCTGGAAATGTTTTTGAGGTGGAAGAAGGCAGATTTAGTGACAGATTTGATGTGGGATTGAAAGGAGAGGGTAGAGTCCAGGATGACACCCAGGCCAGGTTGTTAATGAGTGTCAAGGGGTAGGGAGATAAATCATCCCCCTAGGAATTGGAACGTCCCTAAATATTGAAGGTCCCTTGTAGATATTGATATACAACCTGTTCTCAGAAAATAGCTGATCTGCAATCTCACTACCAGTGGTCCCCAAACTTTGATGGCATTTCTGTCTCTAGGACCCCCAATTTATATTGTAATCAATGTCAATTAATAGTTGTAATAGTGTAAAAACTATCATTCAGCCCATAACCCACTTTGGAAACTGCTTTCCATTTGATTTAAGCTGTAGAGATGGAACGTAAATATAACATTGCTGTGGTTATGATGAAATAAATATATTGTAATTTTGTCTCATGTTGGTAGCCCACCATGCAGAATGTAATTCAGATAGATATAGCTCATTCTGACACCTGCTCAACAGTTGTACCTGATTAATTGATTATTGTATTAACAGTTTGTATAGCATGGGTACAGATATAGGGTTAGAAAAAGGAAAAACAATTTACAGTATATAAAGAAGGGGCTGTGGTCACTGGTCATTGTTATTAATATCATTAAGAACAGAGTAACTTTCTATCAATGAAAATGCCATCGTGATTCATCTCCATCCAATGTACAGTCTGCACAGCAGCTTGCAATCTGTTTCCATAGCTGGTTTGCCTGGGGGGAAAAACAACAAGCATTGCTAATTAGTTATGTAAGTTTTGCAACTTGTGGGGATTAGCTTAACATTGGTCATGATAAAACCATAGCTATCACTGCAGCGAGTAGCCAACGTTATGCAGCGTCAGCGTTATGTAGGTACAGTAGGCTATTTCACGGCTTTTAAGAGCTCCAAATGTTGACATATCGTGGTCTGGGGGGTCGGACTGAATAAGCTAGCTTGCATCCGAGTTGTATCACCGGCGCACCGGCGATAAATAAAAAAGAATAAAGCGCCAATGCGGTGCCAAATGAATGGGTAATGTTGTATGAATGCAACGCCGTATCATATCGTTAGTTCACGTGAGGTAACGTTAACCTTTGCTAGAGATTGCGATATTTTTGGCGATGCAGATTGTTAATACATTCAAATAATATTGGTTATTATAATATTTTTCCATAATAAAGGACATAAAAGGCTTCTTACCTCGTCCGCCTTTCAGCCCTCAGTGATGTTGCTCCGTTTTAAGTCCCGTCGAGACATCCCTTCAAACGAAGGGGATTCTACCCCTCGCCCTTGGCCCTACCCCTCCTTCCAAAGACAATTGAGATAACCCTTATCCCTCACGTGAACGCGCATAAGCAAGGGCAAGGGCTAAGGGCCAGGACGAAGGGAGGAATTGGGATTGGGCCTTAGTCTCCCTCGCTGCTTTAATTACGTCGGTGTAACTTTAACGGTGTTATTTTAGTCTTCATCATCATACTCCCGTCCAAAAGGTGCCGCTGTAACTCACTGTTTGATAACCTCTGAACTCAAATTGTACACTTCACATTCCTCATACTTCCTGGAATTCCCAGGAAGTGTGAAATTGACACGTCAACTTAGTGGTCCTCCCCAGCAATAGGGGTCGCCAATATTCAATTTTATTAGCCTATGAACCCAAAATGAATTGCTTCCTAGGTCCGAAGATTGTTTGGTTTCAGGCCATATATAATGTACTCCCGGACGAAGTCCGGGGGAGAATTTTCAAGATGCTGTTTCTGTAAATCCATTCTGCTCCCCAGAATAATATTAACTAGAATTTCGGCCCCCTTCGGAGGCCTCATCCCAGTGTCGTTGCAGCGCAATATGGGAAGAAAGAAAATGCGGGAGTTGACAGACTCCACTTCATGTTTCAGCTGTGTTTTTAAACTCAGTAGTGTGCCCTGCACACAGCGCACACTCGCAATTGCAGCTGGAGGGCGACGCGACACACACACACACACGCCCACACACACACACAGAGCGATGTGTGGATAAATCACTGAGATTTGGGAAATGTGTTCTGAATGGGCCTGAATATATGTGTGTAGGCTGCAACAATGATTTCATAAAGTGTAGTTTAGTTTTGAACAGGCAACTAATGTAGTGATAGATTAATTGAATGGGCCTGAATAGATAGATAGATAGATTTCTTTATTTTTGTGTCATGCACCAAAGGCGCACAGCCCACATGGGCTTACAGGACACTGTTTCAGCTGTGTTTTTAAACTCAGTAGTGTGCCCTGCACACAGCGCACACTCGCAATTGCAGCTGGAGGGCGACACACACACACACACACACACACACACACGCACACACACACACACACACACACACACACACACACACACACACACACACACACACACAGAGCGATGTGTGGATAAATCACTGAGATTTGGGAAATGCGCAGGCAAGCACAGAATGCACGGCGTTACAGGATTCTATAGGTCACCCGTTTTGGTGTGACACACACGGCTTCCACATTTAGCTTCATACTGGGTGAAAGTGTCCTTCCAAAAAATATTTTTTCGCTCGAAATTGTTATTCACAATGACATTGAGTTGAGGTGTGTGTGTTTTTAGGGTAATTGTTGCATAAGCGCTATTTCGCACTGGAGTCCCGTGAGCCGGGCCATCTCCCTCCCCTCCCCTGTGTCTGAAGCAGCTAGCATGGAAGCTATATGGAACCTTTCCCTCCGAGTGCACACAACCATGCCGTTATCCACGCGTCCATCCGATAGCTTTTAATGTAAATGTCCCATCCACTGAGCAAAAGCGATATAAGCGCCTTATTCATTCACACACACACACACACATGCACGCACGCACACACACGGGCGCCTGCAGACCCAGCTCCCAGCGAGTGCTGCTGCTGCAAGCAGTGAGTGTAGAGTAGGCGTGGCGCAGCATTAGAAGGGCGCAGCAAATACGACATTGAGGGGTAGAAACCATCCCGGGCGCGTGGTTCATGTAACATGTGTGTCACTGTGAAAGACTGGCCCCATTAAGTGAACGTAGTTGGCGTAGTAGACGCCAACATGACGATTTTGACGTAGGCTGTTGAGGTAGAGCAATAACAGCGTGTTTCATAAAAGTAATATTTAAACCGTAAATAAGACACTTGAACGGCTAAAAAATTGCCTATGTAAATTCTGGGAGTGTGCCGAATTTATTTTGCATATAGAGATGTGTGGTAAAAGTGTGGTTCGGTCGGAGAAAGAGTTGGGATAAACGGCCATGTGCTTATGTACCCCTGTCTATTAGGGTAGCAGGATGGCGAATATAATCCTTTGAAAAGCCTTCGCTGATTTGGCTGTGTCTCTGTTTATTGCGTCACGTCATTCTTGTTGTAAGTAATATGCTATCTTCTACTCTTTTCCTCCTTAAAGTATGGTTTATACCCCAAAGTATTTATCTGTAAAAGGTTCATTAATATAAGATTATAGTTTATCAGTTTAACCTTATTACATTAAATATAAAGTTTAAATACACACATGGTTTGTAAAGGACTTACAACCCTTTACAATATATATTAATTCGACTTGAGTACTTTTACCGGAGTACATTACTGGCATCTCCTCCACTGGAGTCTAAAGATTTATGAGCTTCTAATTCAAAGGTTATCTAAGAAGTTGTAATTCATAACCCTGTATACAAGCCGGGTTCCTAGCTTCCAAAAGCAGCGTAGTTAGCCTGCACCTCCAAACATTAAAGCCTTAGAGGCTATTGGACATTTAGAATGTCTATTTTGAGGGTCGGAACCCTCAAAATAAAATTATTTATCACACTCGTTCAGACAAGTTTGGGCAATGTCTCTCATCTAATACACTGACACGAAAGACAGGAACGCCCATCGTCGCCCAAAAACGTGACATCCGGTTTTAGCCCAGGGTAAGAATTTTCTTTGGCTCCATTAGAAAGCAATGAGCGACAATGCCGAAGGGCTGCTGTGTTACTTTTTGCAAAACTAATATAGTTAGGCTTACCATACGTCCTCTTTTGCCCGGACAAGTCCTCTTTTGGGGGGCTGTCTGGGCAGTCCGGGGGGGTTTTATAAATTCCTTCAAATGTCCAGGGTTTTACACGTATCGCCTGTATTCAGACCAATTTGTATTACAATGCACGTTCAATGGTTCGTAGTGGAAAAACACTGTGAGAGGTGGACTTTCAGCCCGAACCCCGGAATGTGTATTATTCATAACTATGCATGCGCTGCGCGCCGAGTCTGACGGCACTGGTCCCGACCGCAGAGCAGAGTAGAGAAAGGCTCGCTGGCTGCAGATAGACTGTTCCGTGAGGAAAGCTTGACATGCCAAAGAACTATCTCATCATCATTGACATGCAGAAAAAGTAGGCTACTGTTTTCTTAGCTTTGTGACTGACCAATGAGAGGCAGATTGTATTGTCTGCAAAGGAACTATGTGTCTGTCACAAATAAAAGTTCTGTCCTGCAAGCCCATGTCATGTCAACAACACAGACAAGGCAGCTGTGTCCTGCCAAGTCCTGCCAATTAAATTGACCCAATATTATTTTGTACAACCTAACAAAGCATAAGATAATGTTTTGGAGAATAGGCTGGCCTCTCTTTTTACAAGAGATAAGCCATTGCATACAGGTTCTTAAACTTTTTAATTTCAAGGACCCCCATAACTCTGAGAGTAAAACCAGATGGACCCATAAGAGTCCCATTTGATTCCATTTGTACAGTATCAGAGTTAAAAGTTATAAAAGTGTCCATTTGGTTCCATTTGTACTAGTACACTCTCAGAGTTACAGACCTGTAAGGGTCCATTTGGGTCCATGTGTTACACTCTCAGAGTTACAGACCTGTAAGGGTCCATTTGGGTCCATGTGTTACACTCTCAGAGTTACAGACCTATAATGGGTCCATTAGGAACCCCCTCAAGGAACCATGAGGGTCCCTGGATCACACCTTTGAGAGCCACTGCTTTAAATAAATACATAACTAACTAACTCATCTTGACAGCTTGTTTACAAATGTTTGTAAACAAATTACAAATTGTTTATAAACAAATCCCAAATGTTTGTAAACTAATTCCAAATGTTTATAAACAAATCCCAAATATTTATAAACAAATACAAAATATTTGTAAACAAATACAAAATGTTTATAGACAAATACAAAATGTTTATAAACAAATCCAAATGTTTATAAACAGAATACCAAATTGTTTATAAACAAATCTGAAATGTTTATAAACAAATACCAAAATGTTTATAAACAAATCCCAACTGTTTGTAAACAAATCCCAAATGTTTATAAACGAATCCCAAATGTTTATAAACAGATCCCAAATGTTTATAAACAAATACCAAATGTTTATAAACAAATACCAAAATGTTTGTAAACAAATCCCAAATGTTTGTGAACAAATCCCAAATGTTTGTAAACAATCCCAAATGTTTGTAAACAAATCCACAATGTAGCTAAACCAATCACACATGTTTGTAGACAAACCCTGAAATGTTTGTAAATAAACCTTGCAATGTTTTGTAAACACATCCTTGAACGTTGGTGGTAATAACGTGTCCTCAGACTTCATGCCTCAGACTTCTCCTCAGGAGACTTAGGTCAGATCTGAAGACATTTTATTTGGCGTTAGGAACCCGTTGTGACAGCATGCCCTTGCTGACGTCCACGATACCCCATCTGAAGATAGTTAAGGCCCTATTTTGAAACAAAAACATTTTTGAATAGTTCAACTAGCCGATTTACAAGCTCATGTGTGGATGTAGATCCCCTCAAGGAACCACGAGGGTCCCTGGATCACACCTTTGAGAGCCACTGCTTTAAATAAATACATAACTAATATAGAGCATATTTGATCAAATTTAGGAGCCAAACTTTTTTGACAAATTAATTTAATTCAAACAGAACGACACGTGCACATGCATGCGCACATGCACTCTTTTTGGTAATTCAGAATATGGTATGCCTAAATATAGTTAAAAACCCTGAATTAAAATGTATACTTTTGCCATCGAAATTAATACAACCTGTTAGGACAAAATGGCTGCATCCGCCAAGAGGATAAATTAGGCCGGCTGTGGAACCCTACTACAGAATATGTTTACGTCTGCGGTCTCCACTTTGTTACCGGTAAGTTTAACGCAAATGTTGTAGTTTGCTAAGTTATTGTACCTTATGAGTGACACTTCTGACAAATAGAACGTTATTAATCTCTTGATTATTGTACGATGTCGATTATGTAAAGTGCTGTTTCTTTATATTTAGCTTAGCTTTCCTCACAACACACAGCATGGCTGTAGCCTACAACAGAGAACATAACAGTTACAATATCTTTATTGTATAAGCAGTAGTTTACAAATAACACAAATTAACATTTGATTATAAATGGTTAAATGAGCAGTGCTCATTTTTCTGTGTAGATAGCCGTACGCTACTTAGTGATAGCGTCCAAGTTAATTGCGGCTAGTACTGTGCAGCTCCCTCCCTAAACATACTGCTTAAACTCTGTATTCTATTCAAATTAGTTTTATAGGCTTGAGAATACGTTTATATTGCCCAAGCTAGTGTCACGATATAATAAAAACTGTTAAAAATGGGGAAAGTATGCAGTTGGAGGGTACAGCATTGTGTAAACAGAGATACAGTACATGGTATAAAGCTTTTTTTAAACAAGTAGCAGCAATTTTTCCAGTCACTTTGGGACAAGACTATTTAAATGAAGAAAAACAACTCAAATTTGAGATGTGTTTAAAGGTTACAGCTCTGTTTACATGTGTAGTAGTATTCTGTATTCATTACCATGTTTTAAAATTGTCTTCCCGTAGGTTTGAAACATGATGATGAAACGCATCCAGACTACATACCCTCGCTGTTCCCCGATAGACCAAAATCACAATCATCTGCAGCATCAAAGCTTAAAAGGGCAAACCGGGCGAACCGCAGGAAGAAATGTGAGAATGTGTTTATGTCTCAGCCTAAAGCTGTCACTCCCATAGGCCAGCAAACGACACCAGTGCCTTCTCCAGAGCATCACGCAACACCAGTGCCTTCTCCAGAGCATCAAGCACAACCTGAAGAATTGGCCCTTTCAGAAGCCCCAGTCTCTCTTCAAGATGATCACGGTGCACATAATTTGGAGGAACAACTTCATGAGGAGATCTACAATCTAAGGAGAGAGCGGGATGAGGCCAGGAAGGAGAGGGATGAATTGATCAGACAAAGATTCTCTGCAAACTGTGTGAGAGATGATGACACTGCATGTAAAATTATGACAGGTCTATCATGGACACTGTTTGAGTCCCTGCATCAATTCCTGGTTCAATTCTTCAAGCCAAGGGCTCTTGCAAAATTCAAGCTGCCAACAGAAGACCAGCTCTTTTTAACTTTAGTGAAACTGCGTCAGAACCCTTCAAACAGTGTGATGTGTCGTGTATTGGCCCTGGCAGAAATGACATACCTGTTCTCCCGATGGCTGGATGTAATGTACACTAAACTGACATTTTTGATTGGCTGGCCTGAGTGCATCCGGAACACAATACCAGCTCAAGTTCTTCTGCAGTACCCTAGACTGACTTCAATCATTGACTGCTTTGAGATTCGAATTGAACACTCGAAGAACCTGAAAACAAGGTCAAATATTTTTAATGTATTATTTTTGAGTAATATTTATCTTGCATAATGTGTTAAAGTAGAGCCACACAGTATACAGATATGCACATACACATCACTACTAATGTATTGATTTATTGTTTCAAAACCTCTATCCTCACAGAGCAACAACTTACTCCAATTACAAGAGCTGGACAACAGTCAAGTATTTGAATGCGTGTCATCCTGCTGGTCAGATCACTTACATCTCCAAAGGCTGGGGTAAGGAACTCAGGCTTTTTGTCCAGGAACTACCACTATGCAGGAGACCAGGTAAGAATTTTACTTTCTATGTTGTTCATCTCATGTACACTTGTTGTTGATGTTCAGTATACTGTGTGATCATGATACAGACATTGCACCTTAATGTCACTCTATATCATCAACAGTATATAGCCGTGGGAACTACTTTACACTAGGGGGGGCTGCGAAAAAAATGCGCGTGCACATGTTAGAATGTGCGTGCACGTGCAAAGAATTACCTTTTTTTTCTCCCAACGGCGCGGTGCGCCACATAACAATGACAATATCATCCCTTAATTTATAAGACTACATATAGATCTGATCATGACCAGACATACAGTGACAAAAATGTATATAGAACAACACAACCACAGGTATGGCTGGCGGCGGTGGCTGTGGTGGATCCACATCGTTGTTGATGTTGGCGGCATATATTCTTTCCATTCAAATAAAAAAGAATATATAAAATACAAACAATTCCAAACAATTCCCCTACAAACCACTGGGGGTGATACAGCCCCCTCAGCACCCCTACTTCCCACGGCTATCGTATACTAGCAGCTAGCCGGTATGCTCATGCACCCCATGCCACAGCACGGATGGATATGCTATGTGGAAATATGTAGATACTTATTTTTTCTTTGGATTACCTTTTGTCGGCACATAAACAAATTGCAACCACTGTTTTACACCTGTAAACCTGTGATGTAAAAATAAAAATGAGTTTGTGTAATGTAGTAACAGTAACATGTGTTGTGTACTTTGTGTTAAAGATTCTTGCAGACAGAGGATTCACTTTGAAGGATGGATTTGCAGTTATTGGTGCAGAACTAATAACTCCATCTTTCACACGGGGACGAAAACAACTCTCAGCTGAAGATGTGGCACATTCTCGCTTGACTTCAAACGTCAGGATTCACATTGGTCAGTACACTTGTACAGTATGTTTAAGGAATGACATTAGATGTCAATAGTTTTATTGTAAACACATTTAACAGTGTGTACAGCAAAGTGCAATGAGGCTTATACAGTACATGTGAAAAACACAAACACACACAATAACATAAATGTGCATAACATTGCAATAAAGGCTTATAATGCAGTAAGGCTTGTTATTTGCAGAGAGGGTGATCGGTTCCTTGAAGACTCGGTACCACATACTGGATGGCCCACTTCCACTGCGAATGGTGAAGAGACTGACAGATGAGAGACAGGAGAGAGGGGAAGCTTTAATTGACCGCATTGTACGTCTGTGGAGCAAGTCAACATGTCTGGCAGCATCATGTACACTGATTAAGGCTTAATGTAAGTATACAGTAAATGAGACATAATTAAGGTAATTTAATACCTCTGCAAAATGTATGTATCTGGAAGCCCAATTCCCCAAAGGTTGTGACATTGTGGGAAATGTGAATAAAACAAGTCAAGTCATATGAAGAGAAAGCCATACGTAAATAACATCCAGGAACACCACAGACTTCCCCAGGACTGAGGAAATGTGAAAAAAAGTTTGTACAAAGTAGCCTACTCATTCATACCTTGTGTTGATTGACTGTCGCCAGGTCTCTGAAACTTCAGTGCTGCTCTGCTGCTGGGCATCCGTTCACCCCATATCTTCCGTTTGCCACGCCGTCTGATGTGCAGCTGGCAGTGCCACCTTTGCCACGCCCACCTCTGATGCCCCCTCTGCTGCCGATGTGCCACGACTACTGCAGCTGGCAGTGCCACCTTTGCCACGACCACCTCTGATGCCCCCTCTGCTGCCCGATGTGCCACGAGTACTGCAGCTGGCAGTGCCACCTTTGCCACGCCCACCTCTGATGCCCCCTCTGATGCCTGATGTGCCACTGCAGCTGGCAGTGTCACCACCAGTGCCTGGCCATGAGTCCTTAGCAGAATTGTGTACATGAATGATGTTAAGGTTTACTTATTCTGTTCACTTTAATACAACCAATGCATATATTTCAGTGCTTCCACAAAGCATTCAACCCATCCATGTATTTAAATTTTAAATAAATGGTAAGTTACGGTAACAATGACATCTGTTATTATTTGTACAAACTGATAGAACATTAAACCACATAGGCGTACCTGTGCAGCTTTCAGCTCCAGAAGTTTTGGCTGAATATGCTGTGACCAAAATGATTGCATCACACTGACAGCTTTGCAGATGAACTCCTCATCTCTTGGGACCCTGAATATCACACAGGCCTGGGGAGTCCATGTGATGAAGTCAGCATATTTCCGCTGGGTGACAAACATCTGCATCTGGACCTAACAAATACAAATTGTACATGCAATAAGTAATGTTTCTGTAATTAACAGGGATTCCTTTCAATTTGGCCTCCATATGTTACCCACATAATGCATGGTTAGTGTAGTATTTGGTACATATACAATTACATGCAATGCAAGCCTCTTGAAAAATACATTTACAACACTATCATGTAGGGGAAATAAACACTTGCCTGTGTGTAGTAAGCATGGTTATGCTTCAAACAGGTGAGATTCTGCAGGTGTCCACCTTTCTGGTCAGGCCACTGCTGGTACACCACAGGTGTCGTTGCCCCTTTGTAGGGACATTTGGCCTCTAGGACCCCCTCACCAGCAAGCAGGAATCCGAAAGAACAGGTCATGTATAGATCAGATTGCCACGCTCCACATTATTATAGAGCAGTCACTAGAGTGGAATTCACCACTCTACGTCAACTTCGTAGATTACGAAAAAGCTTTCGATAGTGTACATAGGGAGACCACCTGGAAGCTACTAAGACACCATGGAGTGCCCACTAAGCTAGTCAACATAATCAAAAACAGCTATTCTGGAATGACTTGTAGAGTTATACACGATGGGGAGCTCACAAACCTGTTTGAGATCAAGACTGGGGTCAGACAGGGTTGTCTACTATCCCCATTCCTGTTTCTACTTGCCATTGACTGGACAATGAGAAAAACAACAGAGCAAAGAAGGAACGGAATTCAGTGGACAAAGGGCGGTTTCAATCTCCTCCATCTTTGAATAAGACAAACAGTGGCCAAGTCGGTTTAGGATGTTTATCAGCTCCACATTCCCTGTCAACGACTTGACACAAAATGGGAGAATGATGTGCTTGGAAGGCTTGATTCTTCCACATGTCACTGCATACACTATGTCTTGACCAAATGATTGCACTTGCCTCTGAACTCTCTCAGTTGCATGATCAAGATCATTAGAGCCTGTGAGTACATTGCAAAGAAAGAGTCTGAGCGACTCTGGAATGGTAGGACATTCTTCTTCTGATTTAACATCAGGTGGCCAGGCTTGAGGAATATCCTGACTCTTGATGTCTCCCCTCAATTGAATGGCTGCTCTGGCTATAGAGTTTTTAACGCCAATACCTTTCAGATTGTACTTTTCTTTGACAAGTTCCCTGATGGACAGGTTATCAGGATATAGGAGGAGTTTTCCATTATCATCAGGGAAGATATGCAGGGCTCCACCAAACTCAGTCTCCAGCTTTTTTCTTACATTATTTCTGGTTGATTGCCTTACTTCAGAAATTCCTTTGGCTTTCACTAAAGCAGGGGTGCCCAACCAGTCGACCGCGGTCGACCAGTAGACCGCGAGATGATCTCGGGGAAAAAGAAAAAAAAAGTGAGCTGGATAGCTTGAGGCTCAAGCTATCCAGCTCACTTTTCTTTCGGTAGCCCTCCATAATACACTGGCACTGCTACCGAAATTACAGATATACAACCTCTCTACAAGTGCATTATGCATCGCATCAGTCAGGTTGGTTGCTTGTACATCTGTTCTGCACGTGAATAAATTAAACATAAAATTAAACGATTGGTCGAAAACAGCGGAGGTGGTGTTTTCAGCTTTATAATTGGAAGCTGTCATTGGTCAATGAAAAGTCAATCTCGTCAACAGGTGGAGTTACGCCCATCATGCTGGAGAATGTGTTGATGCATTAAAACTGGTGTAAAAAAAGTGATTTGAGACAAGCGACAACAATGGCACAACAACTGAAACGACCCAAAACCTATCATTTTCACAAAGAGTGGGAGGAGGAGTTTTTCTTTATTTATTTCAAAGATAAATCGATCTGTCTGCTCTGCAATGCGACGGTGGCCCTCCCCAAAAGGGGCAACTTGGAGCGGCATTATTCTTCAATGCACCAAAAGAAGATTGACCCAGCCTTCCCAAAAAAATCAGTCCTACGAACGACAAAGGTACAGGAATTGAAGGACCGTTTAGCGGGGCAACAGGCAACTTTTACGAGGCCGACAACCAAGGCAAAGGCGGCTACAATAGCGTCATATCGTGTTAGCCACGTTCTCGCAAAAAAAAAGAAATCTTTCAAAGACGGGGAATTAGTAAAAGAGGCGTTTACTGCTGCTGCTGATTCACTGTTTGATGACTTCAAAAACAAGCAGGATATTATGAATGCCATCAAAGACCTTCAGCTGTCACGTAATACTGTGACCCGGCGCTGTGAGGAAATGTCAGGAGTTGTCCAGGAGCAACTAAAAAAGGACATTGACAATTGTGAGTGTTATTCCCTGCAGTTCGATGAATCCACTGACATGGTAGATGTGGCACAGCTATGTATCTTCATTAGAATGGCCTTTGAAAACATGAGCGCAAAAGAAGAGCTTCTCACCATGTTGCCACTTAAGGGCCACACTAGAGGCGAAGATATCTTTCAGGCGTTCATGGACTTCGTTCAGCAGAGCAAACTGCCCCTGCATAAACTCATCTCCATTACAACCGACGGGGCACCTGCTATGGTTGGCGGGAGAAATGGTTTCATTGGACTGTGCAAAAAAAGCGACGATTTTCCGGACTTCCTTAACTACCATTGCATCATTCACCAACAAGCGCTGTGTGGGAAAGTTTTAAATTTGAAGGAAGTGATGGATATCGCTATGAAGATCGTGTGCTCCGTCAGGGCAAGGAGCTTACAGAGGAGGTTGTTTCGTGCACACCTGGAGGAGACCGGAGCAGAGCACACAGACCTGCTGCTGCACACAGATGTAAGGTGGCTGAGCAGAGGTACATTTCTGGAGAGATTCAGCGAATTGCTGCCTGAAATAAAATAGTTTCTCAAGCTTGGTAAACATGTCGAATATACACAGCTAGAGAACAACAAAATGGCTTTTGGATTTGGCATTCCTAACCGATCTCACTGGCCTGCTGAATGAGCTGAATTTAGAGCTGCAAGGCAAGGATAAATGCATAATTAACATGATCAGCTCAGTGAACGTGTTTAAAACCAAGCTCAAGCTGTGGACAAGAAGACTGCAAAACAGTGACCTGCACAACTTTACACACATGCAAGCAGCAGTTCAACGTCGGGGAGAGGAGGAGGAGGAGAGGGAAGAGGAGGAGCAGGAGAGAGGAGGAGAGAAGAAGAGGACAGAGGAGGAGAGAGGGGGACAGAGGAGGATGAGGAGGAGGAGAGAGGGGAGAGAAGAGGAGGAGGACTGCACTGCTCGATTATACATGCTATGTGGAGCAACTTCAAAAGATTGTGACAGAATTTGAGAGGCGCTTCACAGACTTTTCAACAATTTAACCTGTTGCCAGCTATATGTGTTTTCCTTTTGGAACTGTAGATATCGATGCCATCACATCCAAAGTAGCCTCAGTGTTTCACCTTGACAGCCCTTCTGTGGAGAATGAGATCCTCACACTTCAAAATGACATCGAGATTAAATCCAGGGCAACACAAGGGATGCAGGGAGAGTTCTGGGAGCTACTGCTGCCTGAAAAGTATCCTAACCTCAGGAGATGTGCCATGAACATAACAGCTTTTTTTGGATCAACCTACCTGTGTGAGTCTGCTTTCTCTCACATGAAGTTTATCAAATCAAAGTACAGAACCACAATGACAGGTGACCACCTTGTGGCCTGCCTGAGGCTTGCAACCAGCTCCTACAACCCAGAGTTTGAGAAACTAGCCTCCTCTTCCCAGTGCCAGCGTTCCCACTAAGGTACTGTAAACTGACATTATTAAAGTAACTAAAAACAAAAGAAAATGTAAAAAAGAAAAGGAGATCAGTGACTGTTTTGATTGATGGAAAAAATGTAATATTACAATTTGCAGAATGGATACAATGCAAGAAAAGTCATTGACAGACACACACAAGTTGTCTGTCGAATGAATGCGTTGTCAGTGTCAGTGTTCAATAAATGTGGAGTCCCAAATGAGAAGTTGCAATGTTTTCATTCTTGTAATTCCGACCTTACAAAATTAATATTTTCTGTTGGTCATGTGCATATTGAATGGGTTATTACAGTACATTTTGGGCTGGTAGCCCTCGGCTAGGTGGCAAATTTGAAAGTAGATCTTGGGTCAAAAAAGGTTGGGCACCCCTGTACTAAAGCATCCAGTTTAGAAGTTAGATCAGTCATTGTCATCACTTTAGGATTGGCAAAAAGCTCCAACCTGATGAACTGTAATAGCTCATCGAATGACTGTTTCACAGCAGTTGCATACTGGGCTTCCGCATCATCACATTCATAGACTAACACTTCTTTAGGAATGTTCTGTTTTGTGTACAATCTATAGCAACATCTGTGGTAGTGTCCCCCCGCTGCTACAAAGTCTCTACTCTCAAACAAAATATCAAGAATTCTGTTGTCCATTTTCGTTGTAGCTGCAATCCGGATCTTTTCATCAGTTCTCAAATCTCTACACGGTAAAAGTCTATCTCTTGTACGTTGTCCCTTTACATATTTGTCAGTTTTCTGACACAATATGCACTCTCCGACATAAGTCCTAGATGTTCCTGAGACACCTCTAGTTTCTCTCTTCCATACATTAACAGAGCTACCACTTTCCTTTTCTTTGTCTTGGATGCCATCAAGAAGTTTCTTCATAGTGAAGATACTGCGACACTTCCTGTGGTAGTAGATTTCTGGACTCTGTCCCTCGGGAATGCCATTTGCCATTTCTAAAACTGGTGCATGTTTCCGTATCTGAGCTGCCCTGAACAGAGTTCTCCAGGAGTCAACACTTTGAAGTGAAACCAGCTTATCTGTGTCATCAGAGCAATGGATAATGCATTCCATTTTTGGTCGCTTTGGTAGTGGGCTGTCATTGACTTGCTCACAGGTGGCCATGATCATTCACTAGAAACATAACATCAGAAATAATGAATCATAATGTATATGAAATAATGTTACTACATTATATTATCATTGAAATTATTCAACATTGAATACTACTTACCGTTGTATGAGCATGCACAAATAAAGCATGCATCAATTATATACCCGGCCTTTACGTACGGTCTGCATCAATGCAGTCTGCAGAGAAACACAACAGAAATACAACTACTGCATGTTAACCCATTCTGACCTGAGATCAGATTCTAAAAATGTCTTCTACATCCTGACGGTTTTCTGAAAAAGCTATGGTTCTATGTCAGTGGTTCTATTTTTAAACAGCTAAAGCATAACGTAAAACACCAAAAGCGGTTCCCACCTAAAATGGGTTAATTACAGTAATTCCATCAATGCACCAAAATGTTTGCCATCATGACAAAACTATCTCAGCCAAAACTGAGGTAAACTGAGGTCACCAGAGGGGACCGTAATAATAATGAGAAATGCACAGGAATATTAACATTAATTTAATTTAGTAGCAAAGACTGAACAACACAAAAGCCAAACATCAAATGAATTACATTTAACACTTACCTCTATTGTCACCGGCACACACATTGGCAAGAAAAAGCAGCTCCCTGGTAAGCTGAGCAGTGCAGACTGAATTAAACTGCATTAAACACAGGTGCATCTTAAATAAAGCAACAGGTGCAACTAACTAACCTAACTAACCCATGCCTAAAGGTTATCTTAGTTCATTACCCCTTTTAAAAGGCTTGTGACAGGACTTAAACACTTTTTTATTGGACTTAGTTAATTATCCTTTATTATATTAATTATACCTGTACGAGTTTAAAAAAGAATAATACTAAAATTATATCAATTAATCAATCAATCTCACATTATATTATATCAATGTGTCACACATCCATGTGTCAAAAATAATGAAATAATGTTTGTGACCTACAGTACATGACTTTGGTCTGTTTATAGGTTAGTCTAATATAAAGCTGAAAATCACCCCCCTAGAACAAAATATTGTAGGTAAATTATACATTTCCTGAATCCTTAGAGTCATATCAGTATTCCAGATTCTGTGTTTTGTGTCACTGATGTTTCTTGATGGCACAGGACTAATAGAAAGAATATGATTTAGGAAAATATTGTGTAAAAAATGTTTTATTTTAAGTTTGAAGAGCACTGGTAACCACTGTACTTGTCCCGCATACACACAAAAGGGCTTGAATGAAATCTTAAAGTGTCCTCTTCGAAATTATTCCAAACACTATAGCAAACCATATTGACATATGTCCTGAAAATGAGCCAATATCACGATATGCACCTGTATCTAAAAGGGCATTTTTTAATGGGGGAGGGTACCTTTATCAGCTGATAACACCAATTTAGCTACCACTTAGGAAGGGTTATCATACCAAAATATTATCTACAGACATAGGGCTTCTCAAAAATGATAAGTAGCCTTTGCCACCTTTCGGTATTGTCACATCTCATATGGCCCATGGACTACAAGTAAGGTTTGTTAAAACGAGGATTAAGCGCAATTGCATTCATTGTACATTGTGTTCCTCTTTATTTTTTGTTTTATCAGATGGGCTTGATTCATCATGGACACTTCAATTAGAGCTGGATAATTCTCCTGGTGCTGATGAATCCAGAGGTATTATTATTATTTGTTTAGAGCCTTATTCTGTACACACACGCGCGCACAGTCGCGCACATATGCACAATACATCATGTGATGCTTTGCAATATTGTGAATGCAAAGCAATGCATTTTTTTTTATTTTTTAGATGCAATTGTGAACAATAGCCAAGTAATACATAGTAAGATACATATCCATTGGCCAATCAAATGGTTCACTGCAGCTCAACAGTCAGTGTGAGGGGTGGTCAGGAGATATCTGTGAGCTCTGCGTTTAAAGGCTTGAAGGCCGTTTTCTGTGATGGAGTCCACTACATGCTCTGGTAGGCTGTTCCACACCTGAACAGCAGTGTGGAGAAAAGTTCTGTCCAATGTCCGTGTTTTGGAGCCTAGGGGGTCGAGAGCATGTTCTGGTGTGGCTGTGCATCGGCGGGTGTTTCGCCGTCTGGTGTAGGGTGGAGGGAGCATGTCCTGGAGGTCCCTAGGGCAGTGGGGGGTGTGCATTTTGTACAGGACTGTGGCGGCGGCAACGTGTCTTCTGTGGCTAAGGCTGTCGATGAAAAGTGTCGTACTGGCAGTGTCTTGGTCAACTCCAATTATTTTGAGGGCCTTCTTCTGAATATTGTCCAGCAGACCAAGATGTGTCGGTGGGGCAATCATCCAAGTGAGTGAGGCGTACTCCATGACACTGCGGACCTGTAGCTTGTAGACCGTTGCACGGCTCTCGGTGGTGAGTTTACTGGCCACCCTCCTCAGTGCTGCCAACTTCTGACCGGCCCGGATGGAGATTTTGGTCAGGTGTTTCGACCAGGACAGCTTGGGGTCTATTTTGACACCCAGGACGTCAAGCTCATTTGTGGAGGAGAGCCGGTGCCCATTGAATTGTAGGTCCAGCTGTGATGGGATCCTCTTTCTTGAGATGGTCATGGACTTGCACTTCGATGGTTCGAAGGTGGTCTTCCATCGGTCTCCCCAGGTTGATATTTGGTGGAGATCACGGTTCAGGCTAGCCTCCACTTCAGCCCTGTGTACTGGAGATCTTATGCGTGCACACAGAGTTGAGTCGTCGGCGTACATGTAGAGTTCATTCTCACACACTTCAACCAGGTCATCGATGAAGATGGAGAATAGGAGAATAGGAGGATAGAACCCTGTGGTACTGAATCATTGATGGAACAAGGTTCTGAGGCCTGGCCTGACAGGACAACTCTGATGGATCTGTTCGAAAGGTAGCTTTGGAGCCATTGGAGCAGCTTACCCGACACTTTAGCCACCAGGCCATGATGCCACACCTTATCGAATGCCCCCTGTATGTCCAGGGCTATGACACAGACTTCTTCACTCTTGTCCAGGTAGTTGTTCCACGGCATGATGAGAGAGTTGCAGGAGAAGGAGTTGAGCAGCACAGTAGACTGAGTAGAGTCTTGGAGAGCAGTGGAGTTGAGGATGACCACTCAAGTGGGGACAGGCACGGAGCTACCGGGGGGGTAGGGGGGGTGGTGACACTCCGGCCCGGACCTCCTGGGGGCCAGGCTGTCAGATGATCGATGGGCGATTTTTTACACAGTCACTCACGACGGATAAAACCAGCGGGCCCCCGCGAATCCCGCATAGTCTCCCGCAATTAATTAACTAACTCCTATTGCTTCTGAAGAAGTCACCGGTCGCTTTCTTCTTTTTCTTTTTTTCTCTGATGTAAAAGTTTGTGGCAGCGCGAGCTGCGCGACCCATGCTGCTGCGGCCCGTGCACTCAGCACATCGCAATTTCGTTTTTTTCTGCTGCTGCAGTTGGAATTAAAGAATGACAAATAAAGCAATCTTGAATCTTGAATTAACCAGATACAGAGCTTATATAGCCTATAATAGCCTACACTTTAACAAAATATCATGTCTGTCTGATGAGAATGTACTGCGCTGGAACTTGTTGTAGTTGGTGATTTTGAGCCGTTCTTCAACCGTAAAAGCCATTAAATAATTTTGCAATAAATATTGTGTTGTGTGTGTGTGTGTGTGTTGGTTGGTTTATTTTATTTCACACGGATTCAAAGTTAACATTGCATGATGCAGCAGCATTGCATTGTCTGATTTGTCTCCTACCCAAAATACATTGGTGAATTTATTTTGGGTAAAATCGATTCGTCATCAACACCTGCCCCAAAAGGTCATGGGGCACTGAGGGCAGAACGTCATCATCAATCGCTTGTCTTGTCTGTCTGCTTGTCAACAACACAACAAGCCGCAGCCAGGCCCAGCCAGGTACAAAGCCAGGTACAAATCTAATCATGAGCGGATATAAACACAAAAGTGCTATTTTGTGCTATTTTTGCTATTTTGTTCGCCCGGTCCCTCGTCCACCTCCACCTGTTGTAGAGAAAGACACTAGCGACAGCGATTCACCCGAGACTGGCCCACTCCTACCATCGGGGTCAGAGGAACACAGTCTGAGCCAGCTAACCCAGCTTAACAGGTATGCACTATGCATGCTACTGACTGTCAGTCATTGCGTCAAGTTAAATTAATAATTAATATGGATATTCTTTATATAGCCTCCTGCGGCCTGCCCGCCTAGTCTCAAATTATCTCTGTCTCTCTGTCTATCTTGGTTGTAGTGATGACTCCGTCTCCGACTCAGCTGCAGCTGCTAGCTGCTCCATAGGAGGAGAGCCGCTGCCGGACACAGAGCCAGGAGGTGGACAGGGACCAGCGTTTGACCAGCAGCAGCAGCTACCCAGTCTACCCCCACCGGCCGCCGAGCCTCAAATCGAACTTGTGGAAGTAGCAGACACTGGGAGTGTCGGTGAAAGCCATGGTGAAAGGCGCAGCAGTTCTCCGGCTCATGCTACCGGTGAAACTGGGGTAAATCCGCTAGAGCGCTTTCCAACAGATCGGGCCAATTTCTGTGAAAACATCGAGGATGCCAATACCAAAAGATATATCCTTAAAATGGGCCCATGCAAACCAAAAGGTCCATTTCCCTTTGATAACAGTCATACTCGTTTTACCGAACATCATTACAGTCTCACCAATAAAGTTGGGATGAGATTGCCACACAGCTGGTTGTGCTATTCACCAAAATTGGACCGCTGTTACTGTGAGCCTTGCTGGCTTTTTGCCAAGCGAAATGCACCCTTCTATAATAATGCATGGGTAAATGGAATAAATGATTGGAAGCATCTTACCCCCAAAATTGAAAAGCATCAACGTTCTCAAATACATATTGATGCATGCATAGTATATGAGCAATGGAAATGCAACAGTACAGTAGATGCTGAAATGGATAAGGGTGTGCGTAATGCTGCCATGTTTTGGAGACAGGTCTTGGAGCGCATTGTGAATGTAACACTCACTCTTGCTGCATGCAACTTGGCGTTCAGGGGCCATAGGGAGACTATAAGTCAGGGAAATGCTGGAAACTTTTTGTAAATAATATAATTATTGTCTCGATATGATCCCATTTTGAAAGATGAGCTAATTAGCCGACCAGAAGGGTCAGTGAAATACCTAAGTCACCAGATTCAAAATGAGATTATATACATATTATCTCAACGTGTGAAAGCTAACATCATTGATGAAATAAACGAATCCCCGTTTTATTCAGTCATCATGGACACAACGCAAGATGTGTCCAAGACAGACCAGTTGAGCCAGGTTTACCGTTTCGTGAAGGTTATTACAAATGACATGGATATAGCTACAGATATACAAGTCAACGAAGTGTTTTTGGGGTTTGAAGTGACTGTAGGCTCATCAGCTGCAGAGCTTGAAGAGAAAATCCTGGGCTCTATAGAGAATAACAGGTTAGATCTGTCTAAATGCCGTGGGCAGGGATATGATGGCGCTGCTAATATGAGCGGTATCTATTCAGGCGTACAAGCAAGAATATTAGAGAAAGAACCCCTTGCCCAATATGTTCATTGTGCCGCCCATAATCTTAACCTTGCCCTTAACGACTCTGTTAAAAACGTCCCTGGAGTAAAGAAGTTTTATGACACTGTAGAGGAGCTCTACAACTATTTTGGTCATAGCATCAAAAGATGGGCTTTGCTTAGTGGGATAATGACACCAGAGAGCAGAAATATCACAATAAAGCAATTATGTCCAACTCGCTGGTCCTCTCGCCATGATGCCCTTGTTGCGTTGAGGCACAGATATAGCGACATTATAAAAGCCCTTACCAAAAGAATCCTTACCGGGAAAGATCTGGAGCGCAGGGAAGCGAATGCATAACGAATGCAATCAGTGGGGCACGGTGGCACAGTTGGTAGTTCTGTCGCCTCACAGCTAGAAGGTCCTAGATAGATAGATAGATACTTTATTTGTCCTTTCGGAAATTTGTTTTGTGCACAGCAGTCATCAGGATATACATAAAACATGCAAACAAACAGATCACACAGTACATAGACAATAAAGAAACAGTGCCAACAGAAGGCCACCAGTCATTGTTCCAAGAGGCATCACATCACACTTTATGCACGGAACTGAGATGGGGCCTGCTTGTTCATAAGTCCTATACTTATGGGAACAAACGATCTTGAGGCCCTAGCCTGCAGGGAAGGTACCATATACCGTCGCCCTGATGGTAAAAGATGGTATTGGCTGTGTAACGGGTGTGTGTTGTCCCTAGTAATGGCTTTCCCCTTCCTGAGTACCCGGGTCTCATACATTGAGGTCATACTCTCAAATCGTACCCCAGCTATTTTGCTGGACACGCTGATGATTTTATGGAGTTTGTTCTTATTAATAATAATAATAATAATAATAACTTGGATTTATATAGCGCCTTTCAAGAAACCCAAGGACGCTTAACAAGACAAAAGAAACAAAAACAAAACTAGTTGCCAAAAGCCAAAGTGAACAGATGTGTCTTCAGTGCGGACTTGAAAGAGTTCAATGTGGGAGTCTGGCGGATCTCCAAGGGGAGAGAGTTCCAGAGGGCAGGGGCTGCCACGTAGAAGGCTCTATCGCAGAGAGTCCGCCGTTTTGCATGACGGATGGTGAGGAGTTCCATGTCTGAAGACCTCAGGTTCCGCTCAGGGGTGTAGTCCTTGAGGAGGTCAGTCAAGTACTGTGGGGCAAGGGCATGGAGGGATTTGTAGTTGAGGAGGAGCAGTTTGTAGTGAATGCGGAATTTAACCGGGAGCCAGTGGAGGTGTTTGAGGGTGGGGGTGCCAGCGTTTTGTGCGGGTGAGCACTCTGGCAGCGGAGTTCTGCACATACTGCAATCTGTCAAGGGACTTCTTGGGGAGGCCGAACAGAACACCGTTGCAGTAATCCAGCCGGGAGGAGATGAATGCATGGATTAGGGTCTCTGCAACAGAGTCTGGGATTGAGGGGCGGAGTCTGGAAATGTTTTTGAGGTGGAAGAAGGCAGATTTAGTGACAGATTTGATGTGGGATTGAAAGGAGAGGGTAGAGTCCAGGATGACACCCAGGTTGCGTACTTCAGGGGATGGAGAGATGGAACAGCCATCCACCTGGAGAAGAAAATGTCCAATCTTCTCAAGCTGAGCCTTGGGACCCATCACCATGAGCTCGGTTTTTTTGCTGTTGAGTTTGAGGAGATTAGTGGTCATCCAGGTCTTTATTTCGAGGAGGCAGTTGACAATGGACTGTGGGGGGAGCAGAGCGGTTGGTGTGGTACTGAGATACAGCTGTGTATCATCAGCGTAGCAGTGGAACCGTAGATCATGTTGGCGGATGATCTGACCGAGCGGAAGCATGTAAATGGTGAAAAGGATGGGACCAAGTACAGAGCCTTGTGGCACTCCATGGTTTACTGGGGCATGGTGGGAGCTGGAACCGTTGGTGGAGACAAACTGCTGCCTGTCGGACAGATATGAGTGGAACCAGGAGAGAACGGATCCGGTGAGTCCAAGGTGGGTGGAAAGGCGGTTGAGGAGTATGGAATGGGAGACAGTGTCGAAGGCTGCTGAGAGATCCAGAAGAATCAGGAGACTGATGTTGCCTGAGTCAGCAGCCATGAGGAGATCGTTGGTGATCTTGATCAGGGCAGTCTCTGTGCTGTGGTGAGCTCTGTAGCCTGACTGGAGGGGTTCGAAGAGTTCATGATTGGACATGTGCTGATGGAGCTGTGCGGCAACTACTCTTTCCAGGGTCTTACTGAGGAAAGGGAGGTTGGAGATTGGCCGGTAGTTGGCAAGGTCATCAGGGTCCAAACCAGGCTTCTTCAGGATTGGGGTGACAGAGGCGATTTTGAGACTGGTGGGTACAGTGCCTGATTGCAGAGAGGAGTTGGTGATGTTTGTCATGATGGGGCAGAGAGTAGGTAGGCAAACCTTCACCAATGCTGTGGGCATTGGGTCCAGGGAGCAGGTGGCGGCCTTGGCCTTGGTGACCAGTTCAGTGGTCAACGTAGCTTCCACCGGAGCAAAGAAGGCAAATGGGGGACATGCAGCTGAGGGTGCAACGTCCTGTAACGGAGGTGCCAGCAGAGAGTTGGAGGGTGTCTGCAGCTGCAGGTGGATGGTATCCACCTTCTCCTGGAAAAAATCCAGGAATCTGGTGCAGAGATCAGTGGCACCAGAGGGCGAGGGAGTGGGGGAGAGGGGGCTGAGCAGTTTATTGATGGTGGAGAATAACTTCCTGGGGTGGTTTTGCTGAGACCTGTCATAACCTGGCTCACATCATGACAAAAAGGGAGACGACACACAGGATTAAACTTAACATTATTTTATTTATAACTAAATAAGGCTTAAAAAGGTGCAACATGTATGAGGTGTGAATGGTCAGTGACATCAGTAGTGTAAAGGGTGTATGGCTGTGTGAACATGGACTGTATGTGTAAGTGCAGAAAGCAACCAAACTGAAACTATACTTCAAACAAGCATAACCAAACAAGTGTGACCTGTGCAAGAGAGAGAGAGAGAGAGAGAGAATGGCCTCAGCCAGCCTGCTGTTATACCCAAGGGGATAATTGGGACCAGGTGTGTCAATCCCCAAGACACACCTCAGCAGGCTGGCACTCTCCTCCTACACAGGGACAGAGAAGAACAATTAGTAACCAACCAAACCAACCCCACAGGATGGGTCATCACAGACCCAATGAGGGTGGAGTAGTACTGGGTCATGGTCCGGGAGAGAGCCTCCTTGTAGGCCATTACGTGGTCTTTAAAAGCCAGCTGGTGGACAGTGAGGCCAGTTTTCTTATAGAGCCTCTCCAGGCGTCGACCAGCAGCCTTCATGACTCGAAGCTCAGTGGTGAACCAGGGGGCAGGGCGGTTGAATGAGACAGTCCTGGTTTTGATGGGGGCAAGAGAGTCCAGGCTATGGGATAGTGCAGTGTTGTAGCTGGTTACCAGGTCATCGGTCATGGGGTTGGGGGAAACCCTAGCCATGTGGGCAGCTATCATGGTTGATAGGGCCTGAGCACTCACTGTCTTAGTGTTCCTGAATGTGACGGTACGCCTCGGACGCTGCCTGGGAAGGGAGGCAGGAACACTAAAGACAATGGTGTGATGGTCGGATGCCTTCAGGTCCAGACACTGCAGATTGGTGGGAGGTGTACCAGTGGAGCACACCAAGTCCAATGTGTGACCTCTTTCGTGGGTAGGGCCACGCATATGTTGGGTAAAATCGAAACAATCCAACAGTGACAGAAATTAAATGGCAAACGTGCAACTGCTGGAGTCCACATGCACATTGAGGTCGCCAAGCAGGAATGTCGATGGAGACATGGCACAGACAGGGGTGAGCAGCTCAGACAGCTCAGACAAAAAGGCAGTCCGGGCCGAGCTGGTGTTTTTAGGTGGGCGGTACACTAGGACGAACTGGTGTTGTAAAAATCCAGCTAGTGTGAACACAACACACTCAAATGAGGTAGCAGTGGTTACTGTCACCTCTTTAATGAGGATGTCAGCTCGATGGATCACAGCCAGCCCACCACCACCCCCCTTCAAGCGAGGCTTCTGTAAATATACATAGCCTGGGGGAGTGGCTGCATTGAGTGCCTTGAAGTCCTGTGGTGCCTGCCATGTTTCACACAGACAACAGATGTCAATGCGTTGTTCTTTGATGATGTCATTAATGAATCCAGGTTTATTGTTAAGAGATTGAGTGTTCAACAGCATAAATGAAGCTGCTAACATGAGCTGGATGGGAGGTGCTGAACTGTCAACACAGACCAGTGGGCGGAGATAGCGGGTGCGCACATGGGCTTTGTTGTGATGACGTAATGCACCAGAGTGAGACACAGACGTTATGGAGGGTATGGGTGAGCTGGAGTGAATAAACTTACGTCGCGAGCCCCTATGAGTATAGCGAGGGCGACGCAAGAGTCCAAGAGCTTTAATGACCGTGATGGAGTTTGGAATGGAGTGGCTGACGAGGTCAAGAAGTTTCGCGGAGGAGTACTGGAATATACCCATCATTGACGACAGCAGAGGCTAACGGTGGCTAACGCTACCGCTGGATGGAAACAGTCAAGGAATCCAACTTTCCCAAGTAAGACAGCAGACCCGTAATGCAAACGATCCAAGCATAGAAGTGTCCCACAACCAAGGAGTCATAGAAATTGGGCAAACAGGCGATTGCCGTTTAACCTGACGCTGCCAGATGAGGGCGGTATTGCGGAAACATATTCCCCAACACAACACTCATCTGGGATCTCTGACGGAGTTGAGCCCTGAGTCAGATCTGCTTCGTACCGAACCAATCAGCGTGAGCTAAAGGCGGGATGCAGATGTGACGGTATATAGACACGTCGATATGATTGGTTGTGTTTGCACGCCCACACGGTGATAGACAGACGCTCCCATCCAATCATCTACCATGTATCTTGAAAAAAAGGAACAGCCCCGTCATCGATCCCAGATCCAAATAAGCTGTGAAACAAATTTGTGTAGCAAGCTTTTTGGATCTGGCAGCGTCAGGTTAATTGCCGTTTACCAGGCTGGAAAACCTGACAGCCGTCAGATAACAGCCGCTTGATGACAAACAAGTAAACAACCGCAGATCAACCTGCAGGTAAGTCCCAAACTGTGCAATCCTTGTATTGTAGCGACAATCCAGGTATAGTGTACTGATTGCTGTTTTGTTTTGTTTTGTAAAGGCACTGAAAACACACTTAAACTTGACTTTTGTCTCCGATTGAGAAGCGGCGACAGAAACGCCAGCGTCCTCTCACACCGGAAATCCAACCAATGATAATGAGCCATACCATGAAACAAAACAAAATGTCAATGCACTCTCCACAAAGGATCGATGAAAGAGTGCCATGATATTCTTTCTGCTGACCTTTATTGTAGATGGAATGAGTGTTGGAATTCCATGTCAGCTTGGAATCAATCGTTGTACCCAAGTACTTATATTCGTCCACCATCACTACCCCATCCCCACCAATGACTATTTCCTGGTGTGCATGAGCACCAGTCCTAAGGTCCAATATGACCTCCTGGGTTCGATTCCCGCTGGGGACGCTGTGGGCACTGGTGGCGTGTTCCCTCCTCCGCGTCATCAGTGCCCATACCCGAGGCGGGGGTTGGCGAAAGGGCCTTTCTGTGTGGAGTTTGCATGTTCTCCCCGTGTCCCCTAGGGTAGATACCCTCACAAAAACATGCAGTAATCCTTGGTCTCTAAAACTACCTCCCCCTGGCCAGCCGGGGCGCCTGATGTCCCTTCCACGCGCTACGTCCGGCCGGGGAAATTCCCCTCTGTCAGGTGAAAAGAAGCAGCTTGGACTCCTCATGCATAGAAGGAGGCATGAGGTCAGTCCGCTGCCCCCCCAGGTTGGCAGAGGAAGTGTAGTGCCCAGGATTACATTAGATAATTGGCACAGGGTGAAAAGATAACTGGGTTACAAAATCGTGGGATAAAAATGTAGTAAATCAGCAAATTTAGCTTTATATTTTTGGTGAACATGCAGACCAAGATTTTGGAATGTATAAACGCTGTCTCGCAGTTAATGCAGGCGAAACGGACAGATATCCTCAAAGCATCTAATCTATTGAAAAGTGCACTCGATGTTTTGAAGGAGTACAGGGAAAAATTTGATGAGGCAAAATCCACAACTCTTTCTATAGCTACTAAATGGGGCAGTCAAACACAGTTTGAAATGACCAGGGCGAAAAAGGTTAAGCGTCACTTTGACGAGCTTTCTGAAGACAGTCGCCTTGCTGACGGAGAAAGCAACTTTCGGGTCACTGTTTTCTATGCCTGTCTCGACATAGCCATTCAACAACTTTCCCAACGATTCACCAGCTTACATGGAACTGTGAATATGTTCGAGGCAATTCACCCCAACACACTGATGGAAGCTCAGGATGAGGAGTTACACCAAGCTACCCAACGGCTTAGTGACCACTACAGTCGTGACATAGACCACAGCTTCCCTGGCCAGCTGCTTTCTTTCAGAACATGTTTCAGGGACCAGATACAAAAACAAATGTCTGTTGTTGATCTAGCTAAAATGCTCATTGTAAACATGACCTCTACATTCAGTGAGGTTTGCACAGCCTTCCTATTATTCCTGACTATTCCTGTCACTGTCGCAACCGCGGAGCGCTCATTCTCAAAATTTAAACTAATTAAAAACTACTTGAGAAGCACAATGGGACAGGATAGACTCACTGGACTGGCCATGTTGTCGATTGAAAATGATCGCGCAAAGAAACTGGACATATAGGCTACACACATTTTGTTGTAGCCTACTTGCATTTGTTTCAGGCTACTTTCAGCCCATTATATATGCCGCGGCGTATAGTATATTGTTAATTTGTTGGCTTTCAAAGTGCCATGGTCACTTTGTCACTGTCCTTGGTGCTGAACTCTAAAGTTATAATAAAATGTAACTGAATTGTAACTGAAAATGTAACTGAAAAATGTAACTGCCATGGTCACTTTGTCACTGTCCTTGGTGCTGAACTCTAAAGTTATAATAAAATGTAACTGAATTGTAACTTCATTATATGCTTTGCCTATCTGTTCCGCCACTGAGTGGGGACGAAGGTTTGTGGAACACTAGCCTTAAATCAGCCAGAGCAAACGGTGCACAATCTAGTGACACTGAATTACAGGTGTGTGCACATTGCATTCAGTTTGTCTGTCTTTCTTTCCCAGATCCACTGGATCTAACCTGGACATCTAAAGATGACCAAAGTGGTGTTTCTCCTGGTGCTGCTGAATCAGGCTATGAAGGTATAATTAGCCTTTATGTAAAATAAATGTAGCTTAGGTGCTTCTCATATCAGCAAGTAAAACGGCACAAAATAATAATAATAATAATAATAATAATAATCTCCCAACCTTGGGCATAGGCCACGAACATGAGCTCTCCAGGCATCCCGGTCCTGGGACATTTTCTCCAGCTGTCCCCATGTATGGCCAGATCTCTTCACATATACATCTAGGTCACGCCGCCAGGTGTTTCTTGGTCTGCCCCTTTTCCTTCTCCCTTGTGGGTTCCAGAACAGGCTTTACCATGGAGCCTTGAGCTACAGATGGAGTGAGCGCCTGCGGGGTCGTGTCCTCTGCCAGACATCCATCGCCAGCATCTCATCGGAGCCTACATTCTCTTTTTTCCCCGGCCAGTTGCAGAGGCTAGTTTTGGCTCGTCTTTAGCCAGGTAACTAGCCACACGTCGGGAGGCAAGGATGCCCCCCCTATCCTTTTTACGACAAACTTTTATTCCTTTTTTAGTTCTTATCTTTTTAACTTCACAGGATGCGGGGTCTCCTACCCCCACACCAAACTACAAACTGGAACTGTCACCTGGGGTGAGTGCAAATTGCAAAAGAACATGTTCCACTCAGAATCCTTTCAGCTTTCTTTTGGTGTTCGTTGCTAACTCTATGAGTAATAATCTTGCCTGCTATGCACACCTACCAGCTCTTATGATACTACAGGATTGTTTTCAGTGTCAAATAAATACAAAGTTGGGGTCATCTCATGACAAAAAAGACAGTGTAGTTGCACACAACATAAAACGATGCTTAATCATTCTTTTGCTAATAATCTGGTAACATCGAACGAAATCCTGTCTCGTCCTGTGTCCCCTACCCTCCCCTCAACACCCTTCCCCGCCCCCACACATTCATGCATGCCTTTGGAGGACAATCTGAACAGTATGAACACTATTGAGGACATTGTGGACATTTTTTCGGCTAGAGGGTTACATATTGTTCATTTGAACATACGTAGTCTCGTACTATACATCGATCAAGTCAGAGACATGTTTGACAATGGCAAAATTGGTATAATTTCCTTTTCTGAAACTAGACTCGATGATTCCATCAAGGACACCGAGATAGAGATAGAAAACTACAGTCATCAGAAAGGACAGAGATCGCAATGGAGGAGGAGTCTGTGTCTATGTCAGAGCAGATATCAGCTTCAACGTCCGGTCCGAGATGGACAACAAGGACATTGAAGCAGTTTGGCTTGATATCAACCTCCCCAAAACAAAACCCTTCTTGATTGGGGCTCTGTATAGACCTCCCTCCCAATCCACCTTTTACAACCTGTTAGATGATGTATCAACTGACATAGGATGTTCGGGGGCAATCTTGATTGGTGACGTCAACACCAATATTTTGGTAAAAGACACAGCAATCTATAAGTCCTTCCGAAATTACTGTAGCCTGCATAACCTGGTTCAGTTGATTTCTCAATATAGGCCTACAAGGGTATGCCCTGACTCTCAAACCATCTTAGACCTCATCTTGACAAATGACCTGACTAAGATCTCCAGAAGTGGTGTCATACAGTGCAATATAAGTGATCATGATATAATTTATTGTACTCGTAAACTTCACAAATCTGCAGTCAATTGTCATAACACAATCAGATTCAGATCATTAAAAAACTACACCTGTGAAGCATTAAATACAGCTCTGGAGAATCTGGACTGGTCAAATGTCCTTAACTGTACATCTACAGAAGGTCTCGTTTTAAATCTGCCTTTCTATCAGTGGTTGACAGCCTGGCTCCCATGAAAATCATTAGGGCGAAAGCGATAACTCAACCATGGATGAATGCCGACATCCTAATGGCCATGAAAATGAAAAATTAGAGTTATGCCAAGTTCAGAAATAACAGACAAATCGACAAATCGGCAAACAATTGCGTAACAAGGTAAATGGCATGATCAAGACAGCCAAACAAACCTACTTTAATGAGAAAATTGAAGAAAACAAGAAAAAGCCCCAACAACGTTGGAAGTCCCTTAAGGAACTGGGCTGTAACAACAGGCTCAAAACAAAGTCACAATAAAATCACAAATCTCAACATTAAAATAAATGGCTCGCTCATCTCTGATAAGCTGAATGTGGCTAACTGCCTAAATGGTTTCTTCACAATCATAGCTTCCACACTGGTGGACAAGTTGCCCTCCCATTCAGGCCTTTATGGAGAGCAGCATATAAGCTATTTTTACAAAAGTCTTGGTGCTGTTGAGGACAGCTTCAAAATCTCGTCCGTAACAACAGAGGACGTGTTATCAAAACTCAGTGCCTTACAGCCAACTAAGGCTACCGGCCATGATGGTATCCCCACTAGGTTCCTCAGAGATGCAACAGTTTATATTGCCCCTGTTGTGGCTCACATTACAAACCTGTCCATCAGACAGGGCCATGTTCCACAGGAATTCAAACTTGCAAGAGTAGTTCCTCTCTATAAAAAGGGCAGCAAGTTGGACCCTGGGAACTACTGCCCTGTGTCCATCCTTTGTTCTATCTCAAAGGTCATAGAGAGACTAGTGTATGAACAGATAAATTCATATCTGCTTCATAACAAGGCAGGTACTGCGGTAATGCTGGACCTTCAAAAGGCGTTTGACACTGTGAACCACTCCATACTGCTAAACAAGCTGAAGGCAATCGGTTTTGATGGCCCATCGTTAAACTGGGTGAGATCTTACCTTGAGGGAAGGAAACAGGTGGTACCCTGTCTACCTCCCTCCCAAGGGAGCATCCTAGGGCGTCTACTGTTTCTAATTTATGTAAACGACATGAACTCTGCATGTAAATGCAATCTGTTCTTGTTCGCAGACGACTCAGCTCTCCTGGTCTCGGACAAAGATAAGTCGCAGGTCGAGAGAGTACTCAGCACAGAGCTCGGTAGCATCTGTCTTTGGCTCTCCGACAACAAATTGTCACTGCACCGTGGGAAAACTGAGTCTATTCTGTTTGGTTCAAGTCATAACCTCAACAAGTCCCCGGGCTTCACAGTTAGAGTGGGTAACAGTGTGGTCACAAATAGGGAAGAGGTCACTTACTTGGGTTTTATACTAGATAACAAACTCACGGGTGAAAAAATGGCAATGAAAGTGATCTCAAAGGTCAACCAGAGAACTCGTTTCTTGGGCAGGATATCCCCTTATGTCAACAGCAGTGCTATGAGGACCTTGGCCGTTTCCCTCATCCAGTACCACTTTGACTATGTGTGTACTTCATGGTACAGAGGTATCTCCAAGCTTTTGAAAACAAAGCTGCAGACCTCCCAAAACAAGCTTGTGAGGTTACTATTCAAATTTAACCCCAGGTCTCATCTTACCTCTGCCCACTTTAGTAGCCTGGGATGGCTAAGGGTGGAGGAGAGAGTATCTCAGATCTCATTGTGTCTGGTCTTCAAGATCCTAGGTGCCTCTGTTCCAGAGTATCTGCTGGGCTACCTGCCCAGAGTGAGGGATGCTCACAGGTACTCAACCAGAGGAAGTCCTTATGATCTAGTTCCCCCCAGTTTCAGGACACTCAAGGGACAAAATGCTTTTTTCTACGCAGCCACTACTCTGTGGAATGCACTCCCTCCAGCCCTGAAATCCCTAAATTCTATTGCAATATTTAGGAAAGACCTGAAATCATGGCTCCATCTACACACTCACTGGTCATAGTTAGCTTCCGACCCTGGATAGCCCATCTCCCATGCTCAGGACTATTCTCTCAGGGTAGCTAGGCGGGAAATAGCTGTTTTCAATGCATGATAGTTCAGTTGGTGATACAAGCATGAAATTTGGCACAGATGTCCTTCATATGTCCCTAATCGATAATCAACCTCGGGCCACGCAGAATTCAATTTTTTTCAAGGTGGCCCGCCAGTTTTAAAAATGGCTGCAACTGTAAATACGTTTTGGACTATTAGCTAGGCGGGAATGGGGATGATAGTTCAGTTGGTGATACAAGCATGAAATTTGGTACAGATGACCTTTATATGACCATAATCGATAATCAACCTCGGGCCACGCAAAATTCCTCCATTTTCCAAGATGGCCGCCAGAAATTGGATAAATGTACATCTGCTCATGGTTAATCCACAGTTGGCGATACAAGCATGAAATTTGGCACAGATGACCTTTATATGACCATAATCGATAATCAACCTCGGGCCACGCAAAATTCCTCTATTTTCCAAGATGGCCGCCAGTTTGCAATTGGACAGCTAGGCGGGAATAGAGGTGATAGTTCAGTTGGTGATACAAGCATGAAATTTGGTACAGATGACCTTTATATGACCATAATCGATAATCAACCTCGGGCCACGCAAAATTCCTCCATTTTCCAAGATGGCCACCAGAAATTGCATAAATGTACATCTGCTCATGGTTAATCCACAGTTGGCGATACAAGCATGAAATTTGGCACAGATGACCTTTATATGACCATAATCGATAATCAACCTCGGGCCACGCAAAATTCCTCCATTTTCCAAGATGGCCGCTAGTTTGCAATTGGACAGCTAGGCGGGAATAGAGGTAATAGTTCAGTTGGTGATACAAGCATGACATTTGGTACAGATTACCTTTATATGACCATAATCGATAATCAACCTCGGGCCACACAAAATTCCTCCATTTTCCAAGATGGCCGCCAGTTTGCAATTGGACATACGTTTTGGACTACACCAATTTGCGGGGTCTATAAAACTTAGAATTTCCCCTAATTTTGGTATAAGATATGTCCTGGAGGTATTTATACCAAGTGAGATAAAACAATAACATTAGGTTCCAATATGGCGCCATATTTTTCAATATGGCTGCTGAGAAATTGCATAAATGTACATCTGCTCATGGTTAATCCACAGTTGGTGATACAAGCATGACATTTGGCACAGATGTCCTTCATATGTCCCTAATCGATAATCAACCTCGGGCCACGCAGAATTCCAATTTTTTCAAGGTGGCCCGCCAGTTTTAAAAATGACTGCAACTGTAAATACGTTTTGGACTATATGACCTTGCTGGGGCTGTAAATATTTTATTTCCCCACAATTTGATATAAGAGAATATGTTCTGGAGGTATTTCTACCAAGTACAATTAAAAATATATATATTGGGTTCCAATATGGCGGCATTTTTTCAAATATGGCTGCCGGTATATTGCATAAATGTACTGTTCATGGTTAATGCACAGTTGGTGATATAAACACCTGTTGCAGTAACCGATGAAGACATGCAAGTCCTTGAGGAGTTCGTAGTACTCATGTACGATAAAAGTAGTTCCTACAAGGAAGTGAATGAGGCACGACTGGACTTGTTTGCCAGAAAGCAGCGATTATATGATTGCATTCCACCAACAAGTGCCGCTCTAAAGGAACATTGCAAGAGAGCTGCATACCAAGCAGGACATATATGGGGCCAGTCACTCTTGTGCAGTCCTGTTTTGCCAAGTCCAATCCACTGGGGATGGCACCAGACGGACAGAACATGGCTTCCACACTGGACAGATCTTCCAGCAGTGGCCAAATCATGCCAGGAGCTGACGCGATGTGGTTGTAAAAAGGAATGTTGTGGCCGCTGCAAATGTTTTAAGTCTGGGCTTATTTGCACACACCTCTGTGGTTGCAGTTGCTAGTACACTGGCCTGTCACTTGTCCAGCCACCATGTGTTTATAATGACTTGCCTGAATACAACAAAAAGAAAAAAGAAAGAAAGAAAAAAGAAGAAAAAAAGCACTAAGCTTTATGGGATGCAAGTTTGTGTATGGTGATATAATAATATTTAACATATGTCACCCTATTTGATCTTAGGTCATTTAAAATCATTCAAAATCATTCAAATCACTTTAAAATGTAAACATTTTTTTTTTTTAAATGGGCTGAATATACAGAAACCTCCCCGTGGTGCAGCCTGGGAAACACTGGTTGAATATACATCCAAGAGGACAGAATATGATACTGCCAGTAGGCCAATCTCTGTATACTTATTACTTATCTACCTACCTACTTTAAAATGTGCCATAAATGGATTCTGTGTATGGTAATTTACAAATGCATGTGTTACAAGCTCATGTGGAATAACCATATAGGCCTATATTTCTGCAATTTCTCGGCAGCCATATTGAAAAACGTATAGGTCCAATTGCAAACTGGCGGCCATCTTGAAAAATAAATAATTAATTGATTATCAATTAGGGTGGTATAATGGTAATCTGTGCCATATTTTATGCTTGTATCACCAACTGTGGATTAACCATGAGCAGATGTACATTTATGCAATTTCTCAGCAGCCATATTGAAAAATATGCCGCCATATTGGAACCTAATGTTATTGTTTTATCTCACTTGGTAGAAATACCCCCAGGACATATCTTATACCAAAATTAGGGGAAATTCTAAGTTTTATAGACCCCGCAAATTGGTGTAGTCCAAAACGTATGTCCAATTGCAAACTGGCGGCCATCTTGGAAAATGGAGGAATCTTGCGTGGCCCGAGGTTGATTATCGATTATGGTCATATAAAGGTCATCTGTACCAAATTTCATGCTTGTATCACCAACTGAACTATCACCTCTATTCCCGCCTAGCTGTCCAATTGCAAACTGGCGGCCATCTTGGGAAATGGAGGAATTTTGCGTGGCCCGAGGTTGATTATCGATTATGGTCATATAAAGGTCATCTGTGCCAAATTTCATGCTTGTATCGCCAACTGTGGATTAACCATAAGCAGATGTATATTTATGCAATTTCTCAGCAGCCATATTGAAAAATATGCCGCCATATTGGAACCTAATGTTATTGTTTTATCTCACTTGGTAGAAATACCTCCAGGACATATCTTATACCAAAATTAGGGGAAATTCTAAGTTTTATAGGCCCCGCGAATTGGTGTAGTCCAAAACGTATAGGTCCAATTGCAAACTGGCAGCCATCTTGGAAAATGGAGGAATTTTGCGTGGCCCGAGGTTGATTATCGATTATGGTCATATAAAGGTCATCTGTACCAAATTTCATGCTTGTATCACCAACTGAACTATCACCTCTATTTCCCGCCTAGCTAGGGTACCTCTTGTCCTATGTATGTAGCTCCCAGCCTTATATATAAGGATTATTTATTATATGTTCCATGGTTGTTTTGTCTGTACAGTATGTATGTGTATAGTTTCATGTTACAAAGTGGACCACAATGGAAACAAGCGAAGGCTTTTTAACCTTTTTTTTAAGATCATCTAACCGTGTCCACGGAGTCCACTGTATGCCATTCATGTTCTGTGCTGTGGATGTCTTCATGACTTAATCAATGGCCAACAGGAACAGAAAAGGTGACAAAAGGCAGCCCTGCGACCCCTGCCTCACTCCTGTCTTCACCTGGAAGGCATTTGTGAGCTGCTGCCCATGTATCACTCTGCAGGTCATCCCCTCATAAGAGTTCCTGATAATGTTTGTTATCTTTTCAGGAACCCCATAGTGCCTCAGTAGTTTCCAGATTGTCTCCCTATCCACACAATGCCTTTTCATAGTCAATATAATTGACATAAAGAGGCGAGTTCCACTCCAGTGACTGTTCCAGAATGATCTGCAACGTTGCAATCTGGTCCGTGCAAGATCTATTCTTTCGGAATCCAGCTTGATGGTCTCGGAGGTGTGGGTCAACTGCATCTTTCATCCTATTTAAGAGTACTCTGTTGAAGGTCTTCCCTGGTATAGACAACAATGTTTCCCCTGTAATTGGAACATGAAGCTAGATCACCTTTCTTTGGGAGCTTGATGAGGTGGCCCTCCTTCCACCCTGACGGCATTTCCTCTTTCTCCCAAATGTCTCGAAAGAGAGGGTAGAGCATTTCAACGCTGGTTTCCACATCAGCTTTCAGTGCTTCTGCTGGAATATTGTCTGGCCCTGCAGCCGTTCCATTTGTTAGTTGTTTTATTGCCTTGTGAATCTCGTCCTTGGATGGGACACCACAGGCAATCGAGAGACGGCGAGATCATTTCACGGCGGACGACGTAGGTCGCGACATATTGTTTTACGCCATGGCATATTCTTTAATATGTCGCAGCGTAAACAATAATTCGCCACAGCGTTAAGAATAAGTCGCGGCGTGAAGACTCGTCGCGACGTATTCTTTTACGCCATGGCTTATTTTTAAATACGTCGCAGCGTAATAGGAGTAATAGGCGTAATAGGTTGACTTTGTTTTAGTTTTTTTGCCTGCCGCGGTGCAGGTTATTTATCCTAGTAGTACAAATCTCGAAATTAATGTAGTCTCTGCTTGTGTAGCGGTCAGCGCTCTCGCCTTTGGAGTCACTGCTCCGTGTAAGAGAAAGTTCAAATCTTGCACATGGCAAACTTAAAATGTTCTTTTTTTAGCCTATATTGTGTATGTATACAGTGTGTGTGCGTGCGTGCGTATACAGTGTGCGTGCGTGCGTGCGTGTATGCGTGCGTGCGTATACAGTGTGTGTGTGTGTGTGTGTGTGTGCGTGCGTGCATGCTTCATCGTATTTATTATTATTATTATTATTATTATTATTATTATTATTATTTATACTTCATTGTATTTAATATTATTATTATTATTATTATTATTATTATTATTATTATTATTTATATTTATACTTCATCGTATTTATTATTATTATTATTATTTTATCTCTTTTCCTACTTGGATCCGTAGCCTGGTTTGTCCATCTGTACCTGCATGCATAGATTGATTGATCAGTAGGGCCAGTAGGGCCAAGTTAAGGCCCTAGGAAGGAGGGAGAAAGGAAGGAAGGAAGGAAGCAAGGAAGCCCAGTAGGGCCCAGTAGGGCCCAGTAGAACCCAGTAGGACCCAGTAGGACCCAATAGGGCCCAGTAGGGCCCAGTTAGGGCCCTAGGAAGGAGGGAGGAAGGAAGGAAGCAAGGAAGGAAGGAAGCAAGGAAGGAAGGAGTGTGAGTGTGTGTGTGTGTGTGTGTGTGCCACTCGACTCCTATACATCATTTAGCATACCAAGTACCCCAATTGCATTGCACTAACTTGGCCCTACTGGCCCTACTGGCCCTACTGAGCAATCAATCTATGCATGCAGGTACAGATGGACAAACCAGGTAGTGCCAGTGGCTACGGATCCAAGTAGGAAAAGAGATAAAATAATAATAATAATAATAATAATAATAAATACGATAAAGTATAAATATAAATAATAATAATAATAATAATAATAATAATAATAATAATATTAAATACAATGAAGTATAAATATTAATAATAATAATAAATACGATGACGCACGCACACACACACACTGTATACGCACGCATACACGCACGCACGCACACACACTGTATACATACACAATATAGGCTAAAAAAATAACATTTAAAAAAAAAAGTTTGCCATGTGCAAGATTCGAACCCGATCCTACACGGAGTAGTGACTCCAAAGGTGAGAGCGCTGACCGCTACACTTGCAAAGACTACATTAATTTCGAGATTTGTACTACTAGGATAAATAACCTGCACCGCGGCAGGCAAAAAAAAACAAACAAAGTCAACCTATTACGCCTATTACTCCTATTACGCTGCGACGTATTTAAAAATAAGCCATGGCGTAAAAGAATACGTCGCAACGAGTCTTCACGCCGCGACTTATTCTTAACCCTGTGGCAAATTATTGTTTACGCTGCGACATATTGAAGAATATGCCATGGCGTAAAACATATACGTCGCGACCAGTGAAATGATCTCGTCCCACCTGGGGCAATCAGCAGATCACTTTCGGCTGGCTGGATGTCCACTGGATTGAGTGGAGGTGGTCTATTTAATAGCTCTTCAAAGTACTCCTTTCCTCCCTTCTTTGTCTTTCACTGGTCTCTCAGGTTTGCTAAGCTTTCCGGATATCTTTTTAATGGTGTCATACAGGGTCTTCATGTTTCCATGCTGTGCTGCTTCCTCTGCCTCTACTGCCAAAGCCTCTATATAGCTCCTCTTATCTGCCCTTATACTTTTCTTGACTGTTCTGTTTGCTTCTGTGTATTCTACTTGTGCTTTTGCTTTGCTGGCCTGTGTGCGACTGTTGTTTCTAGCTGCCTTTCTCTTTTTCCTCTCTTCTATCTTTGCTAAGGTCTCTGCTGTCATCCATTCCTTGTGGCTATACTTCTTGTTACCTTGTACCTCCTGGCATGTTGCGGTCACTGCTGTCTTAATGCCCTGCCACTTCCCTTCGATGCTCTCTTCCTCTCCCTGCTCTTGTAGGATCTGGTACTTGTTGGAGAGTGTGATCTTGAACACTTCTAGCCCAGCTGGTTCCTTGAGAGGTATGGTGTTGTACCTCTGGCGATTATTGGTTTCCCCAGTCCAGTTCCTCTTCAGTTTTAGTTTGACGCGGGTGACCAGGAGATGGTGGTCCGAAGCAACATCTGCTCCTCTTCTGACGCGCACATCTTGTAGAGATCTTCTGAACCGCTTTCCAATGCACACATGGTTTTCTGTCATCAGGTCTGGTGATATCCAAGTTGCCCTGTGAATCCTTCTGTGATGGAAAACGCTCCCGCCGATGACAAGGTTGCTTGTGGCACAAAGGTTGGCAAACCTCTCCCCATTCTCATTCATTTCCACCAGACCTTGCTGCCCCATTAACTCCTCATAACCCCGGTTTTCACTGCCAATTTTTGCGTTGAAGTCGCTCATAGTGATGATGATGATGATGTTTCGTCTTGGGCGGGCCTGAGTGATGGACGTGGTAGAACTCCTCCTTGACATCCTCATCGCTCTCGTTGGTCGGGGGGTAGCACTGGACGATGTCCATATTGATCCTCCTCTTTTCTGTTCGAAAACAGGCTGTGAGGATCCTTGGGCCATGTGCCTCCCATCCAATGAGAGCCCCCTGTGCATTTTTGGTCAACATCAGGGCCACTCCCTGGCTGTGGGGTGCATTGTCTCCCCTGTGGCTAACCTCTTCTGGCCGGAGCCGGTCCACCTTGCGCCTCACAGATTCCCAGGAGTTCCAGATTGTACCTTCGACCTTGTCACGGTGGGGAGGCTTGTGTGCCTCTGTGATTCTGAGGGCTATACCGGCAGGGGGTCATACCCCCGGCAGGTTCAACCAAGCCGGGCAGGTCTCAGGGGAAAGGTCCGACGAAAAGCAACACCTGGCCCTCCAGGTTGGGGGTTGGGCGTGGGGCTAACTACTCCACCCCGTAAAAGAAAATATGTTACAGAAACACGAGTTGCTCGTTGGAATTTTGTCTCTCACAGACAAACATACGTATGACAAGAGGGAGAGAGAGAGACCCTCACTCACACTGGAATATTTATTTTCTGTTAAGGAGAAGGAGTTGAGCATCACTCGAATGTGGAGGATGAAGACGGAGTTGAGGATGACTTCTCAAGTGGGGGAGAAGAAGGTGTGGCACGCTGGTGGCACTGCTATCCCCCCGCACACTGATGGCACTGCTATCCCGCCGCACACTGATGGCACTGCTATCCCCCCGCACACTGATGGCACTGCTATCCCCCCGCACACTGATGGCACTGCTATCCCCCCGCACGCTGGTGGCACTGCTATCCCCCTGCATCCTGGTGCCACTGCTATCCCTGCACGCTGGTGCCACTGCTATCCCCCCGCATCCTGGTGCCACTGCTATCCCTGCACGCTGGTGCCACTGCTATCCCCCTGCACGATGGTTCCACTGCTATCCCTCTGCACGCTGGTGGCACTGCTATCCCCCTGCACGATGGTGCCACTGCTATCCCCCCACTATCCCCCCTGCTATCCCCCAGCACGATATTGGCACTGTTATCCCCCCACATGCTGGTGGCACTGTTATCCCCCCCACATGCTGGTGGCGTCGTAATGACTGATTTTATACTTGGTTGCCGTCTGAACATAACAGATAAGATCTGCTATAAAAAAATAAAATAAAATAAATGGTGCATTTATCCAAGGCGCTTTTACATAGATTGTGCATTACATTCACCCATTCACACACACATACACCGATGGTAGCGGAAACCATGCAAGGCACCAAGTTGCACATAAGGAGCAATTAGGGGTTCAGAGTCTTGCTCAAGGACACTTCAACACTAACTCTGCGTGAGCCCAGGTTCGTACTGGCAACCTTGTGGTTACCATGCAGCCACTCTACCCCTGAGGCACCGCCGCTATGTTGTTCATGTTCTCGTTGGATAAGATCTGCTATGTTCTTCATGTTCTCGTCTCGTTCTAGACCCATTGGTCAGCTGTTCTTCTTCTGGAGGTCTTGTGGTTTAGGCAGTGAGTGTTTAGGCAGCGAGTGTTTTTGATTGATTGATTGATTGATTTAACAGTTTGCACAATTACAGAACATTTCAAGTACAACTCAATACAAAAACTGTTAACAGTTAACAACACCATAAAGCATTACTCTTGTTTACAATAGGGTCCACCATTTTCAATTCATCAAAACATTTAGAGACGTACGAATATACACAACTATATAGTCAAAAGGAAATCATCATACGAGGTAAAAAGGGTGTGGAGTGCTGTTGCAATGGTGTATGGTGGTGGATATGTTCTGGCGACAGGCAAATTGTAGAGGGTCACCTAAAAGATTGTTCTTAAGTAGAGTTCTTAAGTTACAGTAGGGGAGAGCCGCCACGGTTGTAACGCGTCATGGTTGTAACATCCACGTTATCTCTTGATTGGTCAACATCATCATGACGCCATTGCGTCAGAATGTGTACAGCAACGTACTCTACGTGCCCAGGAAGTTTGAAGTGTTTACCTTCATCCTACGAGGAAAAACTGACTTTTCTCAAAATGCGTAAAAGAGTATATGTGGGCTAGACTTTTTTTCTTTGATGTTGGTGAATAAAAATCCACATTGATGTCTTAATGTTTATGTTCTTCATTAGTTTGCATCGTGTTTAGACGGAATGCACCTTCATTCTGGTCTGTAAGCAACGCCAAAGAACTTGCAAAAGTGGGTCAATTGTAACACACGCCATACCATTAAATACCATTTATATTTACATATTTGACATATTGGTTTAGGAATTAGTTTAGGGTTGTATAACCTTGTACAACTGAATCAATCAAACGTTTGTTTAATTAATGTATTTTCCCTTTGAACTGACTCAAACGCCCAACCTGGTACACCCGGTACTATTTAATATTTCCCTTATGTTTGATACATGTTCTTAACAATGTTAAGGAGTTGCTTCAATGAAATATAATTGCTTTAAGCTGAAAACGATATGTTTAATGGTGTTTTTAGCGTTGTTACATTTATCACGCATGCCATTACAATTAATCCGATATGTGCAGCAAACTGGAAACAGCAAACTGGAACAGCGTCCACTTTCGGTTTAATAACTCCCGACCTGTTTCATCAATTGAAAAACTTGAATTGGTTTATGGTAGCAGACATGTGTAGGTCCGTTGCCATATGTAGATAAACGGATCTCTGAGTAAAAGAGTGAAACGGATCTCTGAGTAAAAGAGTGAAACGTGCAAAGTGTTACAACCATGGCGGCTCTCCCCTACTCCCCTACGATTCATACTCCTATTTTAGAGCCGAATAAAAGTCGGTTCGGCGCTGTAGAGCCTACAATGTGACGTCAATTGAGGTTCGGGGGGGCGGGTTCCATGCTAAAGTCGGCTCTTCGGTGCTACTGATAATTTCTACAGTGCCGAAACAGCGGTAAAATAGGAGTATGAATCGGCCCTTAAAGTACAGTACTTAAGTTACAGTACCTAAAGATGGAGTGCTACGATTTTTTTACACCCTAAAACATGATCATCAGGTATTATTATAAAATAAGGAGGAAGAACCTTTTCCAAAAAGTGTACAGTATTTGTTAAAATTATGTTTCATGTGGACACGCCCACCAGTTCATTAAGTATGTCTGGTTTGCCTGGTGGGTGATGATGGGTGGTGATCCACCGGAACTGAACTTTTTTCTGGCTCAAACAAGTGCTCTGATTTTCCTGCTGACTGTGACGTCACAGCCTGCAAATCCCATATGTCAATGGGATTTGCCAGCAGATGTCCCTGTTTTTCACTGTTTTTCACATTGCCTGTTTTCATTGCAGCTAAAAAGGCTTCCAAAACCCCAGAGAAATTAACTCCAGACCACAGAAAATCCACTGAATGTTCAAAGTTCAGGTTTTTGGGGTATAATTGAATGAAGTACCTTTGAGTTACTCTCCACCAGTGGATCAGACACACCACAGGCAGGTTGTTAGGTATGGCTGAGGAGGAGAAGTTATGAATAATTGTGGTGGAATTTATTAATCATTTATGTAACCTCATGCAGGAAGCTGGAGCACACAGATAGAGAGAGAGAGAGAGAGAGAGAGAGAGAGAGTCAAAACAGTCGTACAGTTTCTGACAGTGAGTTGACTGTTAAAGGGTGGCAACGCAAAGAAGACACACTTATTCCGTACGGGAGAGACATGTTATATAAATATGTGCTGTACCCGTAAGTGTGTGCATTTCTGTTTCAGTTCTGCAGTGCTGGAGGGTTTACGAAATGTCAGTCTGCGTGCGTGCGTGCATGTGTGGGTGTGCGTGCGCATGTGTGTATGTGCCTCTGTGCCTGCATACAGTGTGGATAGAATGGTGTCTTGGAGCGCTCTGCGTTCGGTCGTGAGTCAGTCGTGCCACCAGGGTTTACATGAAGAGTGACTGTGTGTGTGTGTGTGTGTGTGTGTGTGTGTGTGTGTGTGTGTGTGTGTGTGTGTGTGTGTGTGTGCATGCGTGCGTGCGTGTGCATGCAGGCCCCCAATCTGTCAGTTTACATTGTAGAGTGACAGATTGGGGGCTGTTTCTTGTCACCTGTACCTGAACATGTCCATCAGGTGCTCTTTAGTCTAGCTGTGCTTTAATATCAGATCTCAGAATGAAACCACCTGTGGATCCTTCTCTTTATCTCACGTCTCTCACAGAGAGGAGAGGAAGGAGTGAGATCTGCACTGAGGACACATGTATCCGTGTATATACTATATACTCTGAGTCGGCACATTTAGGTGTCTTGGCTGTTAGTCAGAGTTAAAAGGATCCCTGGCGCATGCGTGCGTGCATGTGTGTGTGTTCGTGTGTGCGTGCGCATACTAAGCGACTGCGGTCAAACTGTATAGATATTCCAGTGGGCTCCGTATTGAGGCAGAAGGTCCCGGTTGGTTTAATTAAGGGTGCATATTGTCCTGCGAGAGGATCATTGAATGACGTGAATAATGTCTCAATCAGCCTCTCCTTCATTGTGTTCCATTGTTCACATGTAGGTCATCTCCTCCCAACAGATAGCGTTCATACTGTATTGTACACTATAGATTTGATTGACATCCAGTCAGTGGCAGCTCTACAGTAGCTTGCACGGCGCCCTTCTAGGCGAACGCCAGTCCGTTCTCCTGTCCGCAAGCTATCCTTTTATTTAGACTATTTGCTATCTACGTTATATAATAAAAGATAATAAAAGAGGTCATTGGTTTCAAAATGTTCATAAAGAACAGTACATAAGTCTACAAGTTGGCAAAGGGGGGCAGCTGTGCAGTAAAAAAATAAAAACACAGACTGCACAAAAAACTGAAATAAACAACAAACACACTAAAGAAAATATAAGGCATCAAGGTAAAACATGTAATCTACAGAGAGGAAGAAATAAGATATTTCTTTAGATGTTTTTTTAATATTGGCAAGGATAATGAGGATTTAAGTGAAGCATCTAGGGAGTTCCATAGATGAGGGCCTCTAACTTTGATGAAAGATTGATGTTTGGAAGTGCGACAATAGGGTAATTCAAAATTATCTCTTTGCCTTGTGGGGTAGGAGTGAATGTCAGAAGTAACACGGAAGGAATTGTGAAAAGAAGACGGAATGTCTTGTATGTATTTTTTAATTTAAACATAAATAAACAGGTCTGAAAAACGTTTACTTTGTCAATGGGTAATAGTGAATATTTAATAAAGAGAGGGGCAGACGGCTCATACCGATTTGAATGTGAAATCATTCTCAGAAACCTTTTTTGAATTATCAGTAATTTAGTGAGATGTGTTGAATATGTAGGTTGGATGGAGCCCGCACACCACAGGTAATAGCAAGACGTTCTTTATTTAAATACTGACAACGTTTCTATCTATTTGATCTTCATCAGGTCACCTGATGAAGAAATCGTCCACAAACTCGAGTGGTTTTTCATCGACAAGGATGGGTTGTGTGGGGGTGGAGTTCACACACAACACTTGTGTTTTTGAGGTGTTAATGCCGAGTCTGACCTGTCTGGCGAAGGTGCTAAGCCTGTCAGTTTTAGCCTGCATGTTGTTGTGGTTTGTGGATAGGAGAGCAAGATCATCAGCGAAGTCAAGGTCTTCCAACTGGGATAATAGGGTCCACTGGATGCCTCTCGGTCTGTCAGCTGTGGTGTTGGTGGTGATCCAGTCAATGGCGACAAGGAAGAGGATAGGAGAGATGATGCACCCCTGTCTCACTCCGGACTGCACGGGAAACGCCTCAGAGAGGTTATTCCCCATGATGATACTACACTCAAAATGTTCATAGAATTTTTTTATTATGGATATGAGCTTTGGTGGTATCCCATAGGAGTGCAGTATCTTCCAGAGGGTGTTTTAGTGGACACTATCGAAAGCCTTCCTGAAGTCCACGAAATTGATAGTAGAGGGGTGTGTTCCATTCTAGGCACTGCTCTATTATGTTCCGCAGTGCAAAGATCTGGTCTGTACATCCTCTTCCCTTCCTGAAGCCTGCTTGCTCCTGTCTAAGCCTGGTGTCAATGGCTGTCTCCATCCTGTTGAGAAGGACTCTTTGCTTTGAATAGATAGAAGTGTGATTCCACGCCAGTTGTCGCAGTTCTTGAGGTTTCTTTGGGATTTTGACAATAAACCTTTGGACCAGTCTTCAGGGATGGTGTCACTATTCCAAATGTTTCAAATTATTGACCAAGTGCAACCTCCTAATGTCACTGTGAGCGTCTGACCAAGTACAACCACCCCATGTCACTGTGAGTGTCTAGCCAAGTACAACCCCCCCATGTCACTCTATGTGCATCTGAACTGATGAACTGTTTGTGTTTGGGTTGGTTGAATTTCAATATAATAACTTGAAACTGAGTTGACAAAGTGTTTTGTTTTGTGTTTTGTGTTTCTTGGTATAAGGGTTTACATTTGAATAATGTAAGTCCTGTGTCGGTTTCACCAATGGTTAACCCAGATGAGGAAGAACTCATAAAAAAGGAGAAACATCTCACTGTCTAACCACATAACACAACTCCATGATCAGGACAAAGGGGACATGAATATTGTTATTGACAAAAAGTTTGATTACCACAGAACACAACTTATCACTGGCGTTCAGTGGCACTTACAGATCCACTACCAGGAGCTTCTCAAATAAGTAAACGCAATCACTACTCCGCAAAATGTTAAAGGACATGTCTGTTGACATGACCACTCTCAAACAACAGTCACTACACACCGCTTCTGTGGTATCCTTCACTCTGTCACCCCCTGAAAAACAAGCCACCTCCAACCCATTGGCTACAGGTCATGCCACACCCTCCCAGATGCACTCTACTATGCATCCTTGCCCTCAGAATCATGGTCTCCTTAACACTTCACCTATCACCTCTACCCATCCTTCTTGCTCCCTTAATCAATCAGATTTATTGTTACTTCCACAAATATACACTGGGCATACAGGGGAGCAAAATACCGTTCTCCATGGCTCATGGTGCTTCACATTTAAAAACAATAGACACATTAAAAAGAGGCAAGGCCTTGTTAAAAAAACATTAAGAAGATAAAAGGAGCAGACAACATTGGCAGGAAAAAAAGTGCTGATGCATTCAAAGTGCATGTGTGTGAAGTGCTATTCATCCCTCCTTGGGGGCAATATGTGGCGAGTGTTCAGAGTCCTGATGGTTTGGGGGAAGAAACTGTTGGACAGCCTGCTGGTGCTTCCTCTTAGGCTCTTGAACCTCCTACCAGATGGCAGGAGTTCAAGGAGATGGTGGGAGGGGTGAGAGGGGTCGGTCATAATGTTCATGGCCTTCCTGACACAACGGTCCATGTATATGTCAGCTATGGGGGGAGGGGGACACCTGTGATCTTCTCCGCTGCTCTCACTATCCTCTGTAGGGACTTGCGGTCGGCATCTGTGCAGTTCCCATACCAGGCTGTGATGCAGTACGTCAGGACGCTCTCGATGGTTCCTCTGTAGAAGGATGTCATGATAGAGGGGGGGGAGTTCACTTTCTTCAGACTCCGCAAGAAATACAGGCGTTTCTGGGCTTTCTTCGCGATGGCTGAGGTGTTAGTGGACCACTTTAGGTCGTCAGCAATGTGCACCCCTAGAAACTTGGTACTTTTGACCCTTTCCACAGCAGCACCGTTGATGGTAAGTGGGGTGAGCATAGTGGGGCCTCTAATGACCATCTCCTTGGTCTTGTCCACATTTAGGGACAGGTTGTTGTCATTGCACCAAATGGCCAGTTTCTCCACCTCCTCTCTGTATTTTGTCTCATCGCCGTTCGTGACTAGACCCACCGCGAATTTAATGAACTGGTTGGAGCTGGACCTGGCAGAACAGTCATGGGTTAATAAGGTGAACAGGAGTGGACTGAGCACACAGCCCTGGGGGGAGCCGGTACTCAGTGTGATGGTGCTGGAGCTATGTCCTCCTATTCTGACTGACTGTGGCCTGCAGGTGAGGAAGTCCAGAATCCAGTTACAGAGAGGCGTGTTGAGACCCAGTGTGCTCAGCTTCCCTATCAGCTGCTGGGGGATGATTGTGTTAAAAGCGGAGCTGAAGTCAATGAACAGCATTCTGACGTATGTGTTTCTCTTGTCCAGGTGTGTAAGGGCCAAGTGCAGGGCAGTAGACACAGCATCGTCAGTGGACCTGTTGGCCCGGTATGCATACTGATGGGGGTCCATGTTGGGGGGCAGGGCTCTTTTGATGTTCTCCAAGACCAGCCTCTCAAAGCACTTCATAATGATGGGTGTCAGTGCTATGGGGCGATAGTCATTTAGGCAAGACACGGGGCACTTTTTTGGGACTGGAATGATGGTGGCAGATTTGAGGCATTTTGGGACAACAGCCTGACGCAGGGATGTGTTAAAAATGTCTGTAAGGACATCCTTCAACTGTTCCGCGCAGTCTCTGAGTACCCGCCCAGATATGTTGTCCGGCCCTGCAGCCTTTCTGGGGTTAATCTGTGACAAGACTCTCCTCACACTGGTAGGGGTGAGACACAGGACCTGTTCACCAGACTGTGGCACGGCTTTCTGGGCAGGGGTGTCGTTTGTGGCCTCAAATCGTGCATAGAAGTCATTCAGCTGGTTTGGGAGGGAGGGATCACTGTCACAGACCTGTGGGGGCGGTTTATAGCCTGTGATGGCTTGGATCCCCTGCCACAAGCGACGTGTGTCTCTGGTTTCAGTGAAGTTGTTGTGTATCCTCCTGGAGTGCTGTTTCTTCGCTTTCTTGATTCCCCGAGACAGGTCGTTCCTAGCCATGTTCAGGGCTACCGAGTCCCCTGACCTGAAGGCTGCATCTCGAGTCCTCAACAGAGAGCGAACCTCTCCCGTCATCCACGGTTTCTGGTTGGAGCGCACAGTGATTGTTTTGGTTGTTGTTACATCATCCGTACATTTGCTGATGTAGTCCATCACAACCTCTGTATACTCCTGCAGGTCCGTCTGATGATTGTAGGTAGCTGCTTCTCTGAAGATGTTCCAGTCCGTAGTTTCCATACAGTCCTGTAGGGCTGATGTGCTCCCTTCTGGCCACACTCTAATCTGCTTTTTGACTGGTTTCACCAGTTTCACCCGAGGTCTGTATGTGGGTGTGAGCATGATAGAGATGTGGTCAGAGGAGCCCAGTTTAGGAAGGGGGAATGCCCTGTATGCTCCCTTTGAGCTGGTATAGGCCTCCTGATCATACGTCTCATACAGATATGTTTCAACGCCCTATAGGGAAACTGCCAATTAAGTTGGAATTTCCTACTTTTACTGACGGAGAAGGAGAGTATCAGGGACTTTGCTTACAGCTACTACTCGCTGTGCAAACGTTGGAATCCAGACATACAGGAGGATGAGGTCATCAAGATGATTCTCAAAAATATCAACCCTCTTCTTGCTAGCCAGCTCAGAGAGAGAGCAACTACTGTTGACTCACTTATTCGGCTGGGGCAGCAGTTCGAAAAGGACAGAGAATGTCAACAACAATACGACCTGCGCACCAGACCCTCAAACAAGCAGACAAACAAACAACACAACCAAACCAACCAAAGCCAACCCTCTCAGTCAGAGTCCACATCCAATGTTGGACTATTCTGTTGGAGATGTAATAAGAAGGGACATGCGCCGGACTCTTGTTACTATCTGCTACCACCTGATCACCCCAAAAACCGGAACAGGTCCTCAAATAAAAATAAATCATCCAATCCTCACTCTCAGCAACAGACAAACCAACCGACACTCAGTGCTTTAACACAACCAGAAAGACCCAGAGAAAACTCTTATGTCCATCCTTCCATAGTCCCTCCCCATCGACCAACACCACGTCAGCTGGTCTTACCTCTGTCTGTTGGGCTGTGGACAGGAAAAGCCATACTGGACACTGGGTCATCCTACACCTTACTCAATGAGCAGCTTTGGACCGAAGTGAAGACCAAAAACCAAAAACTTCACCCTTGCGTTGAAGGTCCTTTGTATCTGGCTGATGGTGGAGCCAAGCAACCACTTGGATGGAGTGAGGTTGAGCTTCGACTGCATGATCAGTGTTACACGATCCCTTCAGTCATTCTACCTCCCAAAACTCTTGCTTTCCCTGCTGTGTTGGGACTTGACTTCATGTACATCAGCGGTATCCAGATGAATGTCACCCACAACTCTTACTGGTTCCCTCATAACCCCGGTAAGAAGTACTCTTTCTCGTCAGAAGGGGCAAAGCTGCAGGATTGGCGTCCTACTGTCGCATTATTTTCTGCTGTCCCTCCCTTTCTGCCCACCCAAGTAAAGAGAGCTCAGCTGGAACAGTCTGAAGAGTTCAAACTGCTGGCACAGCTATGCCAAAATTCTGATGTATGTACATCACTGCTGGGACGCACTGGGCTCTTGAAGCACAAAATTAATCTTGCACAAGAAACTGTGCCCATCAAGCAAAAGCCCTATCGATTGTCTCCAGCCAAGTACAGCATCCAACATGAACTTCTGCAGGATATGCTGGCCAAAGACATCATTGAACGGTCCATGTCTCCCTGGGCTTCTCCTGTTGTTCTTATCCCCAAGAAGACAGGAGATTACAGGTACTGCGTGGACTACAGAAAGCTAAACAGCATCACCCAAAACGATGCGTACCCTCTGCCTACCATCAACGAGAACTTGGGCTCAATCCCAATTCCCCCCTTCGTCCTGGCCCTTAGCCCTTGCCCTTGCTTATGCGCGTTCACGTGAGGAGGAAGGGTTTTCTCAATTCTCTTTGGAGCGAGGGGTAGGGCCAAGGGCGAGGGGTAGAATCCCCTTCGTTTGAAGGGATGTCGCGACCCGACTTAAAAGCAAGGGATATCCCACAATGCCATGCGAATGGAAATCAAAACGTCAACAAAGCATGTCAAGCGTTCAAGCACCAGCATCGGGGGATTCGGGACTGCAGGCAGCAGGAGGCGGAAGAAAGGCGCCACACAAATGTAAGCTATATCTTATTTTGTTGTTATTATGGGGAAATATGATAATAATAATAATCAATATTATTCATTATTATTGCAATCTCAAGCAAAGGTTAACCAACCTAACGTTAACTATAACGATATGCTACGGTGTTGCATTCATACGTAATAACGTTATAGCCTTGAAACATGACAGTCATAATACGACCATGAAATTAAAAAAAAAAACATAATACGACCGTCATGTGAACCATGGCTAACGTAACGTTAGCCATTCATTTGGCTAGCTAACAGCTTTATTCATTATCAAAATGACTGGTGGAACAATCAGTCCGACCTGTCACTGTCAACATCTGGCTTGGCTACTCGGTGCAGTGATCGTAGCCCTGTGGTATGGTTTTATGACCACTTGCATCAAACTAACGTTATGCTCCATATATCCTCTGGCATGTTTGCAGGGACCCCTGACCAAACAAGAGCCCTTATAAAGTTCAGAAGTGAGAACGAGCTGAAGTTCGAGCGGTCCAAAAGTGCTGTCAAACCTCTTTGGGAGTGAGGAAAAGTTTATATTTTTTAGAGGATTTTTTAGCTGACAGCACTGCTGGCATCTAGTGGCCATTATTCTTGGTTGATTTCGCTTGACCACGTTATTGGTTTTATTAGCTTGTCTATTATAGGCCTACCATAAAAATGTTTATCATTTTGTCTAATACAGAAAACTCCTCGAAGAATTGGGGCTGGGCGGACAGCTGACATCCCAGCAGGCTGGGAAAAAATGGGAAAACCTGAAGAAAAAATACAGGGTAATGATATTCGTGTGTGTGTGTGTGTGTGTTCCCTATACATGTATGCTATTACACAGATAGGTCAGTGATTCTCAACCTGTGTCGGGACCCCCAGGGAGGTTCCCAAATTATTTGTTGGGGGTCCCCAGATTCAATTCAATTCAATTCAATTTTATTATAGTGTCAAATCACAACAAGTTGTCTCAAGACACTTTACAACCAACAAAGATCCACCCAGAGCAAGCAACATTGCGACAATGGTAACGAAAAACTCCCCTTTAGGAAGAAACGTCAGGCAGAACCCGACTCTAGGGTGGGCGGCCATCTGCCTCGACCGTGTCGGGGGGGGGGGGGATAGAGGGAGAGAGAGAGAGATAGACAGAGAGAAAAGACAGAGAATAGGCAGGTGGGCTCCGTGGAGGGGTCTGGTCCACATCTGGTCCAGGTCGAGCTCTGTGAGGCCGGGTCCAGGTCACACTTCTGGTGGGCTCCATGAAGAGGCCTGATCCACGGTCACACTCGGCAGTCAGTTGGGGGTTAATATTAGAGGTCCACAGAACTGCGACGGGGAGGACGAAAAGAGACTCCGGGGAGAGATTCCCCGGATGCTGGATTAGTGGCAGGCCTTACTGGAGCCTATATAGTGTATATTACAAGTACTGCTGGGAGACAAACCCACACAACAATGTACGACCATGGTATCCAGCTAGACCCGGAGACAAGTCTGGCCATAGGCTTTGTCGTAGAGAAAGGTTTTCAACCTAGTCTTGAATGTGCAGAGCGTGTCAGCCCCACGGACCGAAGCCGGGAGAAGGTTCCACAGCTGCGGTGCCTGGGACCTAAACGCCCTGCCTCCTATTGTAACTTTTGATATTTTTGGAACAGTAAGCATGTTTGCATATTGCAAACGCACTGCTGTTCTATTTGGTTTGTAGGGATCAATGAGATCCTTGAGATATTGTGGTGCCTGACCATTGAGAGCTTTGTAAGTGAGAAGAAGAACTTTGAACTCTATTCTGTATTTGACCGGGAGCCAGTGTAGGGAGGCCAGTGAAGGAGTGATATGGTCTCTTCTTCTGGTACCTGTCAACACACGCGCCGCAGCATTTTGAACTAACTGTAGGCTTTTCAGAGACTTGCCTGGGCAGCCTGATAATAGCGAATTGCAGTAGTCCAGCCTTGAGGTAACGAAGGCGTGGACAAGTTTTTCTGCGTCATTTTTGGACAGGATGTGCCTGACCTTTGCAATATTTCGCAGGTGAAAGAAAGCATTCTTTGAGATTTGTTTGATATGAGATTTGAAAGACAAGTCTTGATCAAAGGTAACTCCCAGATTCCTCACAGTGGCCTTGGAGGCCAAGGTAATGCCATCTAGAGAAAAGTTCCCATCGACCAACTTGTCTCTCAGGGGCTTAGGGCCGATCACGATAACTTCCGTTTTGTTAGAGTTGAGGAGTAGGTAATTACGTGCCATCCAACTCTTTATGTCTTTAAGACATGCTTGAAGTTTGACTAGTTGGTCCGTTTCGTTCGGTTTCATCGATAGATATAGTTGAGTGTCGTCTGCGTAACAATGAAAATCTATGGAGTGTTCCCTGATGATGTTGCCCAGAGGGAGCATATATAAAGAGAAGAGTATTGGTCCAAGCACAGAGCCTTGTGGGACTCCGTATTTGACCTTTTCACGTGTAGAGGAGCCATTATTGACCTCTACAAACTGAAAACGATCAGACAGATAGGACTCGAACCATTTCAGTGCGGCACCCCTGATGCCAACCAGATGTTCCAGTCTCTGTAGCAGAATGTGGTGGTCAATAGTGTCGAATGCAGCACTAAGGTCCAGCAACACCAGTACGGAGAGGAGGTTATTATCTGCTGCAGTCAGGAGGTCATTTGTAACTCTCAGCAGGGCCGTCTCAGTGCTATGGTTAGCTCTGAAGCCCGACTGAAAGCCTTCTAATATATTGTTGTTTTGTAGAAAGTCACACAACTGTTTGGCGACCGCTTTCTCGAGAATTTTGGAGAGAAGCGGAAGGTTCGATATAGGTCTATAGCTAGCTAGAATGCCTGCATCAAGAGTAGGCTTTTTGAGTAGAGGTTTGATTACCGCTACCTTGAAAGATTGTGGCACGTAGCCTGTCACCAAAGACATATTGATCATATTGAGTAGGCATGTACCAACCGGAGGCAGGACCTCTTTGAGTAATCTAGTCGGAACTGGATCCAGGGTACATGTCGTTGATTTTGAAGAAGATATCATTGAAGTGAACTCAGAGAGCTCGATTGGAGAGAGACTATCCATATATATATTTGGGTCTGCGGCCACCTCTGAGACCACCATATTTGGTGGCAGTCCAGTGGGAGCCGAGAGTAGTTGTAGATCAATTTGATCTCTGATAGTTTCTATTTTGCCATTGAAGAACCTCATGAAATCGCTACTATTGAGAGTCGTAGGAATCCGTGGGTCCGTGGAATCACGGCTTTTTGTCAGTTTTGCCAAAGTATCAAAAAGAAACTTTGGGTTACTTTTGTTTCCCTCTATTAGGGATGAATAATAAGTGGCTCTGGCCGTGTCGAGAGCCTTTTTGTATATTTTGAGGCTATTCTGCCAGTCTATACATGATTCTTTCTGTTTGGTTGAACGCCATTTCTTTTCGAGTTTGCGAGACGTTCGCTTGAGGTTTCTAGTTTCCGAGTTGTACCACGGGGCTAGCCTTTGTTGCTTTATTACCTTCCTTTTCAGGGGAGCAACAGAGTCTAGCGTAGTTTGAAATGATGATTAGCTTAACATGTTTTGTCAATCAACAGTAAACAATTAAAAATACAGTATCTGCACATCTCAGTGCCAAATGTTTTCTTGGGGCAGGTAGTATATAATGTATAAAGTAAAGAAATAGTTAAAGTAACTACAATCACAAGAATGTATTTCTTAATTAAATACAGATACATTTATTTTAAATGAAGAAAAAACAACACTGGGCACGAAATATTGTAAGGTTGCTTATTACAAAGCATTTTCACAACTTATTTTCTCTGGAAATCAATCATTTGTCTGTCTGTCTGTCTTTCAGGACATCAGAACTCCTAAAACAGGATCAGGGACAGATGGGGGCGAGGACACTGCGGCAACATGGCAGTTTTATGCAGACATGCACGAGGTGCTTGGAGGCAGGCCCTATGTAGATCCTCCCTTGGTGGTTGCCTCATTTTCACCAGTGGTAATTTTCTGATTAATTGAAAATGGTGGACCCTGTTGTAAACAAGTCTAATGCAGAGGTTGTGTAAAAGCAGAACATACTGTAATTCCTTTCCTTTTTATTACTTTCTTTCAGGAGAAGCAGGAAGAGCCCTCGGCATCCAGCTCCAGCACGTCCGATGCTGCCTCAGCCACAACCCCTACCCCTGAAATGCCCCCCCCAAATACACCTGGTCCTGCTCACATTGACAAAAAGCAGAAGACCAGCAGTGGCACTGGTTCCATAGTGGAATTTCTTAGGCAGGAGAGTGCGAAGGAACAGAAGAGGTTTGAGGAGAGTGAGAAGAAGACGGACCGTTTTTTGGGCCTCTTTGAAAAAATGTTGGATAAGCTGTGAGCAAATGTATGAATAATGAATAATGAATCACATCACATTTGCTCACAGCTTATCCAACATCATGTGATGTGAACTATGTTTTATTTTGTTTGTTTAATTTGCTGCTATTTGTTTACAAATTTAACTCAGGGCGTTTTTTATTAATTTATTATAAGGCTGATTTATTTATTTTTGAATACGGTACAATGTACATGTCTATTTATTATAAGGTCTATTTTTTTAATACTGTACAATTGGGATGGGTTCCCGCCCAGAATGGGCTAATATATTCATTAAATGAATATTTAAGAAATCAATTGTTGTGATTGTAGTTACTTTAACTATTTATTTACTTTATACACTACCTGCCTTTATCCAACCTTTCTTGTACCTGGCTGCAAGTTAATTCAAACATTATATTTATTCCTGTTTTCAAAGGTGGTATACCTGTGTCTCTTGAACTGGAAACGCACATTCATGTTTCCTGTTCAACTATGATGCTGAACCAATCAAACAAAGCCATGGGAAAATGTAATGGAACAGGAAACAAACTTCTGGGACTACAGTCATGTACAGATCAGTGTAGATAGTTCCTAGAGAAGTTGTTGTGCAAGCATTGTTATTGATATTCATCAGGCCTCCTGTGCGATTGAAAAAAAATACTTTAGTCACTTTAGCCAAGCATGTCAGTTTATTCATGACATTCAATTTCCCCTTGGGATATAGAAACTATAAAGTAGTAATAAACAAAAAGAATAGTCTCAAAAATAAATGATTTGGCTTTGGCTTTATTAAACTGAAATAATAAATGTGGTGACTGACCGATAATAATAAATTATATTATATATATTATATTATATATATATTATATTATATATATTATATTATATTATATATATTATATTATATATATATATATTATATTATATATATTATATTATATTATATATATTATATTATATATATATTATATTATATATATATTATATTATATATATATTATAATAAAATACAATAATATAATTTATTATACACCGTCGTGGGCTGTAACCAGAGCGGCTAGCCTGTCCCTTGTGTCGTTCCCTGAGGTTTCACCGGTGGCCAGGCCCTCAGGGGGAGCACGGGGTTCCAGAAGGTCTGCAGCCATGTCGTCATCTGGCTCCAGTGTGTCTCCATTGTCCATGCAGACGTTGTGAAGAAAGGCACAGGTGGCAATGACCATCGGTGAGAAGGTGGGCTTCACCTCCAGGGCCTTGAAGAGTGTCGACCTCCATCTGGTCTTCATCATGCCGAAAGCCCTCTCAATGATCCCACGCCCCCTTCGATGATGGGTGTTGAATTTTCTGGCTGCGATGAGATCAACTGGTTCCCTGTAGGGTGTTATGAGACAGATTGGGGTCTGCAAACAGGGGTAGCCTCCATCACCTATAAGGATGTAGCCGGGGGGGGGGGTACTGTCTGGCCCTGAAAAAGCTGCTGTTTTTTAAGATCCGGGTGTCATGAACTGCCCCCGGGTAACCCACAAAGATGTCCAAGAACCTCCCCTCCGAGTCACAGATTGCTTGCATGGTTATTGAATAAAAGTTCTTATAATTTAAATAATCCAGGTGATGCGTCTTGGGGGGTTTGATCCGGACATGGCTGCCGTCTATCGCACCGACTACGTTATTGAAAGCAGGGGTTTTGGATAACTGTGCAAATCCCTGGCCAACAGCATGGAGCTCATCTGCCTGAGGGAACCGGATGGCGAGGCTCTGGTGGCGACAGATGTGTTTGGCCACTCTGTGGATAATCCGGTGACAGGTGGAAATCGGGATGCTGAATGTGTTACACACACACCGGTATGAGAGCCCATGAGCCAGCCAGTATATGTAAATGAGGACTTCCATTTGATTTCCCCAGCCATGGTCCTGGTCTCTCTGTAGTAGCCTCATGACAGCATTCATGGACCTTCTGGTGAGACGGAAGTCCGCTCTCAGCTCCCTCTCGACATTAAACCACAACCTCAGGACAGGCACAGTGCTGTTTAACTGGCAGTAAACTGCACGTCGACCTCTCTGAAATTGAAAAAAAAGCTTGTTTAGTTTGTCATTTTTATGTTGTAGGCTACCAGGTGTAATGATAATACATTTAATACAGTTAAAACAGCATACTAACAATAAATAACAGAATAAACAGCAACAAAAATAATCTTATAACAAAAGCAGAAACCACTTTTAGAAGTGATTTGAAAGAATACATTGATTCTGCTTGCTAGCCTCAGCTACACAGGTAGAACACAGGGGTGTAACATCAGGTTGGATATCTCTGAGCAAAAATAAAATGTGTACAGACCGTAGGCCTAGAGCAAAGGATTCCCACCTCCCCCAAGCTAATAAAGGCAATAACGTGTAGGATAGCATTACTCAGTTCAGTTCTAGTTTATTTTGGTCATAGAATGAACATTAAATGCATTAATTCCATTTGATCATAACTTTGCACTATAAAGAGTCGACAAATGGTTTATGTTAAGCCAGTTGCTTATTTTGCCTATACTTTTTACACCAAGCAGGCAAGCAGACTTGAAAGGAAATAAATAATAATATATGCATCTGGGGGGGGGGGCAGTAAACAAACGGGAAAACAAACAAACACACAATCAACGTGCGTATTTTACAAATGGCTATCAACGTTACATCAACCAACAGGTTACTAGTTAAACAAATACAAATCGTTGGTTAACGTTAGTTCGAAACTGTAACGTTATAAGTTACAACATTGCCAAGCTCGAGGGCTTATGAGCTTATTATTACATTGCTGCTACGGGTCTACATACCTCTAACTGCGCCGCCAATACTCCCACGTTTCGGATGAACCTGCGTCTTCTTGCTCCCGCTAGTTTCTCCGCCCTCAGCCGCCAAAAAATTGTCATAGCCGACGCTAATGACACAATCATAGCCGGAGAAGGCATTATACCTGTTGCTTGTTGCTACTGATGGACAGACTGATAGCAAAGGGAAAGAGGACAGTAGGTGACGGTATGCACTTTTATGTTGGTGCGATCCGCCATAAAACGCAGAGAAGAAGAAGAAACCGGTTGCTAAGTTACACAATAAACACTGAAACGGGATGTTTACGTCCAAGGGTTTCCGTCGCACAATTGCGTCGCACAGCGATGACGTAGCAATCTATAAGGGACATTCCGATTCCTAGGGGGATGATTCATCTCCCTACCCCTTGACACTCATTATGTAGGAACAAGGGGAAGGGGCAAGGGCTGAGGGCTAGGGTTAAAAAACGAATTGGGAAAGGGCCTTGGAGTCCTTGTCTGGCTCAGTTATCTTCACCACCCTTGACCTTAACAGTGGATATTGGCAGGTTGAAATGGATCCACCTAGCCGTGACATGACTGCCTTTGTCTGTGCGGAAGGCCTTTACCGCTTTAAAGTTATGCCGTTTGGGTTGAAGAACGCGCCAGCCACCTTCCAAAGACTCATGGAGACCGCATTGTGTGAGCTGAAGGGGAATAACTGCTTTGTATATCTTGATGATATAATAATCTATTCCCAGGACAGAGAACACCATTTCCAGGACCTTCAGGAAGTGTAGAACAAACTGAGAGAAGCTGGCTTAACTGTCAACATAAAAAAGAGCAATTTCTGCCAGACTTCACTGAAGTTCCTTGGACACATTGTGTCAGCCCAAGGAATCGAGGTGGATCCCGGAAAGACCAGCGCAGTCCAGAACTTGCCTGTACCAACAAACCTCATGGCTCTACAGAGATTTCTGGGCATGGCCGGCTAGTACCACCGGTATGTACCCAACTTCTCGCATATAGCCGATCCTCTGAATGCCTTGAAGCGGAAAGGGGCAAAGTTTAAATGGACGGCTGCGTGTCAGACTGCCTTCGACACCCTGAAACACCATCTTGTCACCCCTCCAATACTTGGACACCCAAACTTTGACTTACCCTTTGTGGTATACACCGATGCCAGCGATGTCGGTGTGGGAGCAGTACTCGCTCAACGGACTGGACTTGGTACTGAAGAAGTGCTGGCATTCGCCAGTAGAACCCTGAACAGAGCTGAACACAACTACTCAACCACAGAGAAGGAATGTCTTGCTGTTGTGTGGGCTCTGGAAAAGTGGCGATACTATCTTGAAGGCAGGTTCTTCACTGTCGTCACTGACCATTCGTCACTTGTGTGGGTGTTCAAAACGCACAACCCCAGTACCAGGCTTATCAGGTGGGCACTCCGCTTACAAGAATTCACCTTTGCAGTGGAGTACAGGAAGGGGAAGTACAACACAGTCCCGGATGCACTCTCAAGACCTCCGGTAGATCCTGTTGACCATTATAAACCCACTTGTTCCACAGTCTTGTCCAGCCATCGAGACTCGCCTACAGATGACTTCCCTCTCTCAGACGAGACTATCTGGAAAGCACAGCAGGAAGATCCTAAAACACAGGTCATCTACCAGAACATTCTGGATGAGGGAGAACAGGTCATTAACCCTAACACGAAGTTGACCATCATCGAGGACAAAGTCTACCGTATCTTGGAGTTGCCCCACCGAACAAGTATACATTCCACAACCTTTCCGTCTATCACTCTTACAACACTTCCATGAACACCCAATAGCAGGTCATCTGGGCAGATTCAAAACATACAAACGACTTCAGTCAGTACTGTACTTGGCCAAACCTCAGCTTGGATGTCAAGACCCACACCAAAAACGGTTCGGTTTGCCAAGTGTACAAGCTTGAAGGCCGAAAGACTGCTGGTATGTTGCAGAAAACCATTGTCTCCCAACCGTGGGAAATGTTAGGAGTGGACATAATGGGTCCATTCCCAAAGAGCTCCAAACAAAACCAGTACTTACTTGTCTTTGTGGATTACTACTCCAAGTGGGTAGAGCTCTTTGGTCTTCGTCAGGCCACTGCAAAGACCGTCTCCAACATTCTCACAAGGGAGATCTTGACACACTGGGGAGTACCAGATTTCATCCTTTCAGACAGAGGTTCTCAGTTTGTCTCTGACCTCTTCAAGGAGACCTGCCAACGGTGGAATTTGAAGCATAATCTGACCAGAGAGAGTGAATCGAACTCTGAAGACGATGATTGCCTCTTATCTAGGAACCCAGCACAAACACTGGGATCAGCACCTTCATGAGTTCCGCTTTGCTCTTAATTCAGCCGTACAAGAGTATTGGAGTGACGCCTGCAGAGTTGAACTTAAGTCGTCCTCTTCGTGGACCCTAGGACCAGGCTCTTCAACCTCAGAACGCTACGCCAGACACTGCATGACCAGGTAGTTCAGCTTCACGACTTGAAAGCTCTTGTCAATGAGAATCTGACAAAAGCCAGAGTGAAACAAAAGAGGAACTACGACAAGAAGAGACGAGAAGTTCAGTTCCACGTTCGTGACCGGGTGTGGTTAAGGACCCACCCGTATTCAAAGAAGGAAAAATCCTTTACAGCCAAGTTAGCCCCAAAATGGCAAGGTCCATGTAGGATTGTGGAGCAGCTGGGCCCTCTGAACTATCGAGCGGTTAAGGAAGAAACAGCTGGTGAAGACATGCGTGTTGTCCATGTCTCACGCCTTAAGGCCTGTTACCCCTCGGCAGAGGAAATGGAGGAACTGGAGCGCCGTAAAGTTCTTGATATCCTGGAGGAGGAAAGCGATGAGGAGACCTTCCTTGGTTTTCCGGACTCTGAAGTCTCCCCAACTAAAATGTCTGTCCCCTCAGAGAACCCTGTGATGACAGAGGAAGAGGAGGATGAGGAGGAAAGTTTGCTGGAGACTAAAGCCCTTACTGGTCGTTACCAGATGAGGGGGGGGGGGGTGTGACGGACCAAAATGGTCCCCGAGCCGTCTGTTCGTGACACCTGTCACTCACCCCTGGGAACCGCCTATTCTAAAATGCCCCGTTGTTTGCGCTGGTGCGAGTGTGGAGGCGGACAGGCAGTGTGAGAGCGAGAACCGTCAGCGGTGGACCTGTCATGTGAATCGTGATCGAGGAAGTTAGCCCCTCGATTCAAGTGTGTTCCGTGTCGTTTTGCTCCGTAAAGTGGCGTAGTCTCGGGCGTGATCAAACCTGCAGAGCTACAAACAACCATTCCAACGGACGACAATAAACGGCCAACTACAACGATCCCCGCATCTTGACCTGTCTCTGTCCCTGTCACCTATCACACACGGAGCAGTGGTATTTCCCCCTTTATTATTTCAAGCCTTTTTTGTTTGTTATTTTGTTGTTTTGGAGACGATTAAAGAGCCGCTCTGCTCGGACAGACGACTATACCTTCACTTACTAACATTCACGTTGCGTCTGCGTTGCGTGGATCTGGAACAATATACCGTTTATTTATTTATGAACTACGAGGTTGATATGCAATTAATTGACGGGTGGTTTCGAGCGTAGGTTACGTGTGTAACCATGGTACTTTAAGTTGCTGACTACCTATTTTTGTCTATTTAGTTTATTTACAAACATTGCAAACTATTGGGTCTTGTTTCATGAACTGATGAGCTGTTTGTGTTTGGGTTGGTTGAATTTCAATATAATAACTTGAAACTGAGTTGACAAAGTTGTGTGTTATTTCTTGGTATAAGGGTTTACATTTGAATAATGTAAGTCCTGTGTCGGTTTCACCAGTGGTTAACCCAGATGAGGAAGAACTCATAAAAAAGGAGAAACATCTCTCTGGTAGACTAGTTCTACCTGGCACCCCTAAGACAAATAACCATTGAACTGTGGTTACAACTATCTGTGCATCTGACCAAGTACAACCACCCCATGTCACTGTGAGCGTCTGACCAAGTACAACAACCCCATGTCACTGTGAGTGTCTGACCAAGTACAACCACCTCATGTCACTGTGAGCGTCTGGCAAAGTACAACCACCTCATGTCACTGTGAGCGTCTGGCCAAGTACAACCACCCCATGTCACTGTGAGTGTCTAGCCAAGTACAACCACCCCATGCCACTGTGAGCGTCTGACCAAGTACAACCACCCCATGTCACTGTGAGTGTCTGACCAAGTACAACCTCCCCATGTCACTGTGAGCGTCTGGCCAAGTACAACAACCTCATTTCACTGTGAGTGTCTGACCAAGTACAACCACCCCATGTCACTGTGAGCGTCTAGCCGAGTACAACCACTCCATGTCACTCTCTGTGCATCTGACCAAGTACAACCACCCCATGTCACCGTGAGCGTCTGGCCAAGTACAACCACCCCATGTCACTGTGAGTGTCTGACCAAGTACAACCACCTCATGTCACTGTGAGCGTCTGGCCAAGTACAACCACATTCTCACAATTGAAGAGGAGCTTGCAGACAATTAAGACTTGTTTTGCTGGGTAGGTTAACAGAAACCCATTGATACAGACAGTATCAATGTAGTGAGAGGGACATCATTTACTGGACTAAATGTTTTTAAATATTTTATTTAAAACATTAATAAAATATATCTCTCTCATATCTCTCCCTGTGCCAAAGCTGGCACCCGTGCCTAAGGAGAGAGAGAGAGAGACAGAGAGAGACAGAGACAAACAGAGATTAATGGTGGTCGTAATGTGCTTATCACAGACTGATCAAACGCAGCACGCGGAGTCAGTTCAATCAGTCAACCTCAAGGGAGGTTCTTGCCATGCTCAAAGGCGCATACTATGCTCAAGGGGTTAACATGCTGCATTACTGTGGGAGTATGTGTGCAAGTCTCACACGTCATTCGGCGATGTGGCAGTCAGCTGACTAATTGAGCAGGCTACTTAAGCTCACTAGACTCCATGCTCTTCCTGCCTTCCTCAGCTCATGGTTCCCGGTTGTATGTGATGTTTTCTCCCACCACCACCCCAGCACCACCGTTGGGCTCTGCTATTTATGCTCCCCACGGGGGGTTATTGTATATCTATCTCCCTGCTCTTATGTTTATGTTGTTGCTTAATCGTGCCGAGCAGGGAGAAATCCCGCAGAGCCGAACGCCAAGTCAAATATCATCAGTGTTGGGACCGTTACTTTTAAAAAGTAACTAGTTACAGTTACTAGTTACATCATTTCAAAGGTAACTTAGTTACTTTACTGTTACTTAAACCAAAAAGTAAAGCGTTACTTCGAAAAATAACTTTTTCGTTACTTTTCCGGCGAGCCGCCCCGCATCCAAAACACTTGGTGGAGAAAATATGCTATTTCCGTGCTCAGATCCAGGGACACGGGGACACAGCCAGCCAACCAGGGACACACATAGTTGTCTATAATAGAGTGGTTGCACCACTCAAAAAGAAAAACGGGCTCCCACTTCCAGGCCATTCATTCATGCCTTCAGTTCAGTAAAGTGATAATAATACCAATAGCAGGGGCGACTGGTGGTGATTCTGATGATGCTGTAGGCCTATCAATACATATTTATAGCAAACAACTAAATACAAGTAGGCTACAACCAACAACATGAGGGTTCCAGTTCCACTGCTCCAGTGAATGTTGTATACTGTGCAGATAGGCTGAGATAGCTCATAGCTGCTCTTATTGGTGGTGGTGGCAATACTAATTTGAGTCTGGATTTATAAACAAAGTAAGACCAAAACCAGAATTAATATTTGATAATCAAACACACACGCGCAAAGTCTCTTTCAGTATCTGTCCGTCTCTCTCTCGCTCAAAAGTAGCTAGGCTACGCACACTGTCTCACACACACACACACACACACACACACACACACACACGAACGCACACTCGCAGCCTCTTTCAGTGTCTGTCTGTCTGTCTGTCTGTCTGTCTGTCTGTCTCTCTCTCTCTCTCTCTCTCTCTCTCTCTCTCTCTCTCTCTCTCTATTTTTCTCTCGCTCGCTCGCTCACATGACGTGCATACACGGCGCACACGACACACACACACACACACACGCACACACGCGACCGACATAAACAAACACACGGTGGTATAGCCGGTGGGAATGGGATCATCATAATTTGCTGGGACTCAACAACTTACTTTGACTGTACTTTGTGCTGGATTGGAGCAGCTGAAGGAAATAAGGAGGAATATAGCCATTTGCGATATGGGCGCCGCCATGACACTAGTCAGAGTAAACAAACTTGCGCATCACCACGTGTAGTACACACACGTACACACACACACACACACACACACACACACACACACACACACACACACACACACACACACACTCCTCCTCCTCCCCCTTCTCTCCCGCAAGGCAAGCGTGACAGTTCTTCTCATTCTCCCCCGATCGAGACTACATGAAAACACTCATTACTCATTCTGCAATAAATATTGGTTGAACTATTCGTGAGTTGTCTGACTGAACCATAGTTATTCACAGATAAGAGACAATATATGAGAACATAAGGTTTCCCTTGGTTGGATAAGATGGAGCATGACGGGCAGCGAGCATTTAGAATCTTAAACGCTTTTAGAATTTAGACACTACTCTTTAATATCCTGAACAAGGTGCAGTGTTTTGGTAATGGCATGAACCCTAACAAATACTGTAAACCGTCTAGACCGTCCTAGAGCATTGAGTTCAAAGAAAACAAATTAATTTTACAAAACAACTCGATACCAGTTATACATTGAACTTAGAATATGCACATTCTGCAGTCTACCAATATGATGTAACTGCACAGACTGCCAGTAACTCTAGAACTGTAGCTTGTACGAGAACAATATATATATATATATATATATATATATATATATATGAATATGCTGCATTCCTTGCATACATTCTGTACTGTAATTGACTTGTATTTTGTTCTTACGAAAAGTCCATATACTCTGTACTCTATACTGTATTATGCAACATCCTATAATCTAATTGTATTTAACGACGTCAAACTCACCGACATTGCAGCTGTACAAAAAAGCTTTAAAGGTGATATAGGCAAGTTTTCAGCCAAAAATCAACATATTTATCTATCTATATTTGTGGCCTTATTCCCTCTATCTTCCCCTATATTTTGATGCTGAGCTGCTGCCCTGTAGACATACACTCTCCCTTTGTCTCCCTCTATGTGTTTGTATCTGTTTATATCCACTGTTGTTTATGTCGCGGGACGGAAGCGTCGTGTTGGGAGGAGGGTCTGTGTGGGGGGTGACGCGGAGTCTTAGCCAATTGCAGCGCGAGGCTGTGACTGTGTGTTACCCAGCAGTATTATAATGAAAACGCAATGCGATTTCATTGCAACTTGCAATGAAATCGCATTGGTGAAACTAAGATATGGGGATAATATTATACTTGCAATTTGCAAGTATAATATTATCCCCATATCTTAGTTTCACCATTGTTCATGTGAAATAGTATGTTTATGATGTAATATGTAAGCCTGTTGAAATTATGAGAATCGCTATGTATAGCGCATGGTTTGGTGGTCCGGCCGGCTTGAAGCTTGCATTCAACCCGTGCTCGCCAACGGTGACAAGCCGTCGCTGATCATCATAGCGATGAATAACCGTGGACAAAGTAGTTCACATGAACGATGCTGTAGTGGCTGGGGCATTTGAGGGGCAATATGTTTTATATGCACGATTACAAATGAAAGATAATTGAATTGAGAGCCAGTGAGTCTGCTCCACTACTTCCTACTTCCTCATTTGCGGGACTCGTCGTGTCAGTCTTGTGATATTGTGATTACGCTACAGTTACCCTTAAAAAAACATGTCAACTCAATGTCATTGTTGTAACTATGATATCGATAGAAATTCATAATTTTTTAATGTCATATTTAGCCATACGAGCGCAATATCCATAGCGTCCCTCCCAGCAGCAACAACAACCCCATAGCCTGAAGTGACCTGGCTCAGCCAATAGAATGACGGGGGGAGGGGGGTGGAGCTAGCTTTTAATTTGTTTGGAAACACTCGATCAATTCTGTGTACAAACACTGAAAACTTGCCTATATCACCTTTAAGCATCCTGTTTCTATCTGGTAGTGTTTGTTTCATAAAAATCACACCTGTGTGAAGTGAGGGGCGCTCTTATGATCATACGTCATCTCATTCTGGCCAATCACAATTTGCGTTCTCACTTTTGTCTTCAATGTTTGTATGTGTTTACAAACTTTTGTCTTCAATGTTTACATGTGTTTACACACCCTCAAAGCTGGACATAGGAGGGACTAGCGCCCCTCAAAGATCCCCCTATAGACCGATTCAGAAACGGGTCTCATGGTCGCAGGCAACGTATCATACTTTAAATGCTTAGTATGAGGTATGAAGAGGGAATCCAACATGGCCGCTGGTGTATGAGTAGCACCGCATGGGCTGCATCAGTTCTTTACAAATAATGAGATAACCGACTAAATTCTCAAAATTAAAGAAGACCATATGATCTCAAACTACTCAGACTACTAGTAAGACTACTGAAGCGACAAAGTACGACTCCTGGTCATTTATAGACGGAGAAAACAACAAGGCACTACCATGGCAGAAAGCCAAATCACCTTCCAGACACTCCTGGACGCAATCAGCCAGTGCAAAGAAGACCTAATAAACAGGTTTGACAATTCTACTAAAGCTCTCCACACGAAGCTAAATGAAGTGAATATCAAACTTGAATCTATGGGTGAACAAATCACGGAAGTGCAGCAGAGAGTCAGCGGCAATGAAGATAATATCGAAGACCTAAAAACCCGCATGACTAAAATAGAAAAAGAAAACAACTACTTGAAACAAAAGATTGAAACAATACAGAACCACAGCAGACGTGGAAATATCCGTATTGCAAATGTGCCAGAGATGGCTGAAGGTAAAGACGGTGTTGGATATGTGCAGCAGCTGATCCACTACTTATTTGGAGCCGACAACGATCCTTATCTCCCGGTGATTGTGAGCGCTCGTCGCACTCCAGTAAAGAGAGATTCCAAGATGAAAACACCTAAACCTGGTCCAAGGCAGATCGTCGTGGAATTCCTGAACTTCCAGGACAAAGTAAAGGTACTTCGCCTGGCCAGACAGAAACGGGAGCTCAAGATCAACGAGGGATGTAGAATCTACTTCAACAACGACTTCAGCCCAGAGATCCAGAAGCAGCGACGCGAGTTTGATTCCTGCAAGAAGAAACTACGGGAAATGAAGATAGAATACGCTCTAATCTACCCAGCCGTCCTGCGTGTCCAAAAACAAGGAGAAGACAAACCACGGCTGTTTCGTAAACCCGAAGATGTAGAAGACTTCATACAGGAGCTGAAAGAAATGGAATAACGTCGCCTACTATACAGTAACTCTCTCTCTCTTTTTTTCTTTCTTTTGCTGAACTCTATTTCTCTCTCTCTCTCTCCTATAGCTCTCTCTCGCACACACACACACACACACACACACACGCACACACAAACACACACATGCACGCACAAACACACACGCGAAGCGCACGCCTCGTCCGACCAGGCGAGACGGGTGTGGAACGTACATTAGATAGACTAGAACCATACACAAGTATCCATGATAATGCAATATACACACACAGGACATAAGAGGACAACATTTGCGCCCGTTTCGCCTAACCAAGCGGAAATGAGGGGCAAGGTTTACACACATGCGTGAATACACTGGAGTGGAAACCAAGAGTACTATAATGCATTACAATGACCACCATACCTCAAATACGTAAAAACGTTTTTTTTTTTTACATATTGTTTTACCCCTTTTTTTTCTTGTTTTTATTGCTTGAGTTACTTTTCCTTAAATTTACTTTCTTTTCTTTCATATGTTGATAGCTGTAATCAAGGAAGAAATAGGAGGGAGGGGGGGAACTATTGGAATTATTGTTTAGTTTAGGGTGTGTATATATAAGTTTTTGTTTTCTTTCCACCAGTGGGGTTGCGTGGTAGTTCATGGTGAACAGAGACTATGAATAACATATCAGAGCAACCTGAAGGGTTTGGTATATATACAGGTCCTATATTTTGTCATAGGAAATAATGTTTACAGGTGATGGTTTGATGTGGGTCAGCTGAAAGAGAAACGATGGGAGATAGAGTAGACATGCACCTTTAATAGCATTGAGGGGGGAAAGAGAGGGGGGGAAAAAATAAATAAAAAATAGGTAGTTTGAGGGTATGAGATTAAAATTGGAAACAACATATGTATCCCCTATGGCCATTAATAAGTGGTCAGGGGGGACTAAAAAGTGAACAGAGATAGTTGGTATAAAAACGCTTAGTTTTAAATTAATTCAAAACTGACATGAGCCACATGAATCTTAGGGGTAGGATATGTTTCTCGTGGAGTGTACCAGGAAGATAGGTAGGAGGGTTTCTGGGAACTTCACATGTTGGAGCATTATGGGAGGGAGAGGGTATATGTCAGGGGTTAAATGTTATGTGTATGTTTGGATGTTTTTATGTTGTCCTTTTAGTCATCTTTCTTCTATACGTACGCTAATTAAAGCTATAAATAAACACGAAAAGCTAATCATGAACAGAACAAGTTTCAGCCCCAACTCTATACTTATAACAGATTATGGCAAGACCTAATGAACTGAAAATATACAGCTGGAACATCCAAGGTGTCAACCACCCAATTAAAAAGAAAAAAATATTAACCTTCCTTAAAAAAGAGAAAGTCGATATCGCTCTACTTCAGGAGACACATCTAAGTAAAGCTGAACACGATAAACTTAAAAAAGACTGGGTTGGACAAGTGTACTCGGCATCCTTCTCTACGAGAAGTAGAGGGGTTGCAAGAAAGATGTATTTGGCGCTGCACTGTGGCGACATGGACTAGGGTTACGCTTGCATGCGGGCCCTTTGTCTAAGACAAATTTCTTCCTCGGGAGACTAATAAAGTATACAATACAATCCTCATTAGTAAACAATTACCATTCACTATAAAGACAGTACAATGTGACCCAAATGGGTGTTATGTGCTGATTCAAGGTCACCTATATGGAGAAAATACTGTATTATTGAATGTATATGCCCCACCTAACTCACCACCAAATTTCTTCAGTAAAATGGCTGAACTGATATCTCCTTTTGCATCTGTGAATACCATTATAGCTGGAGATTGGAATAATATTCTAAATTGTAAACTGGATAGAACCCCCCAAGGCAACAGCATAAGCAGGAGTGCTAAAACTATCATAAAAATAATGAACGAAATGGGATGGGTAGATATATGGCGGCTGAAAAATCCGCTAGGTAAAGACTTCACTTTTTTTTCAAACCCGCATCAGAGTTACCACAGACTAGATTACTTTCTAATACCACGTACTTTAGCAGCATCAGTTACAAAATGCAGCATTGGTTCAATCCATATATCAGACCATGCACCAATTTCTCTCAATGTGTGCCTGCAGAGCCCAAAAAGCACCTATAGATGGCAGTGTAACAGAGCCATTCTGTCTGACTCAGATTTCTGTGAATATATTAGAAAGGAACTACTTGTTTTTTTGGAGATAAATGATAATGGCTCTGTTGACCCTTCTATACTTTGGGAAACTACTAAAGCATACTTAAGAGGACTAATTATTTCATTCTGCAGTAAAAAAAAGAAAAAAAAGATATTGGAACAGAAAAAATTGGAATCAGAATTGATAAACTGCGAACAGATTAATAAACAATACCCAACCAGAAGGAATTATGAAAAACTTACAGTAGTAAGGACTGCCCTTAATACTTTATTATCTCAACAAGCAGAGAAATCATTGTTCTCCAAAAAACATAAATTATATGAACATGGGAACAAATCAGGCAAATTACTTTCAAAACTGGTAAATAACCGAAAAAATCATAACTCTGTCGCATGCCTTAAAGATTCACATGGAAAACGCTGCTTTGAGGCCAAGGAGATCAATGCCATATTTACAAATTTCTATAAAGTACTTTATACATCTGAAGTAAAAGACGGAGACCCTCAAATGAATGCCTTTCTAGAGCGATGTAACTTACCACAAATAAATGAGAACCAACAACAGACGCTGAATAAACCAATTTTACTATCAGAAATAACAGAGGCTATCGACGACATCCCTTCGGGGAAAGCGGCAGGCCCTGATGGGTTCCCACCAGAAGTATATAAAACATTTAAGAATATTTTATCCCCACTTTTATTAAAAATGTATGAATATTCCTTCCTAAATCACAGGCTGCCAAATTCAACACAGACGGCCAGTATTACTCTAATTCCAAAGGAGGGTAAAAACCCAGAGGAGCCCTCATCATATAGACCAATCAGTTTACAATGTGTGGACAACAAAATACTGGCCAAACTTATAGCTAAAAGATTAAACCCTATACTACCACACATCATAGGACCTGAACAGACAGGATTTGTGGAAGGGCGTCACTCTTATACCAACATAAGGCGTTTATTGGGGGTCATTCAGTATGCAAAACATAAAAAATTAGACTCGGCGGTGGTCTCCTTGGACGCGGAGAAAGCATATGATAGAATAGAATGGAGATATATGTTCAAGGTTCTGGAACGCTTTTCTATGGGCAATACATTTATAAATTGGGTGAAACTGTTATATACTTCACCACAAGCAATGGTTATAAGTAATGGTTGTATATCACCACAGTTTACCCTTGAACGCTCTTGCCGCCAGGGCTGTCCATTATCGGCACTTCTGTTTACTGTAGCCATTGAACCTCTGGCAGAGGCCATTAGAACGCATCCACAGGTCAAAGGGATCAATAGCGGGAAAAAAGAGCATGTCATCTCGCTATATGCAGATGATATATTACTTTTTCTTAGTGACCCTAAGGGAACTATCCCAGCTGTATTAGAAATAATTAATGAATTCAGTAATTTCTCTGGTTATAAAATTAATGTGAGCAAATCCATAGCCCTACCACTGGGAGCAAGAGATCCAAATAATATAGTATCTCCGATCAATCTGACTGATAAAGGCTTCAAATATTTGGGGATATATATCCCTTACCACTTGGAGGATTTAGTGAAGACAAACCTGACCCCCGTTATTAAACAGATTAAATTGGACCTAACCAGATGGATGGAGCTTCCAATATCCTTCCTGGGACGTATCTCCATAATCAAAATGAATATACTCCCTAGAATTTTATACCCTATGCAAATGATACCCAACGTCATACCCAACAGTCTTTTCAAAGATATAAACAGAGCCATGTCAGCATTTATTTGGAGAAATAAACGCCCAAGAGTGAAACTGGAAAAGCTCCAGCTCCCAGTGAAAAAGGGAGGATTAGCAGTCCCCAATTTTCAATATTACCAATGGGCAACAGTAGTGAACAATTTAGCAGAATGGGTGGAACAAGACCCCAACTCAACATGGTTGGATCTTGTACCACAGGGTTGTAACTCTATAGTGCTACCAAATCTACCATTCATAACCGATACTAGATTGTTACCAGGTATTGGGGCTAATTTTATTGTGAACAACACTCTGAATACATGGAATAACATAAAGAGGGCATTCTCAATGTCAAAGAAATATTCTTTTTATGCACCGATTGTTAACAACCCCAATTTTATCCCCTCTTGTAATGACCCTGGGTTCAAGGAATGGCACACAGTAGGAATTCAGGTGATAAATGATCTATACCAACATGGTACCTTGAAATCTTTTGTACAACTGCAAGAACAATATGGGCTACCCCGGATACATTTTTTTAGATATTTACAAATTCGAAGCTACCTAAATTCTATACCCCAGTACAAAGAAGGACATGGACCAGAGCAGATCGAGAGACTTATTCTCCAGGTCTGCCGGCTGAAGAAGAAAAAAACAAGTTATATATATCAAAAATTGATTTCCATAAAGAACGTTAATACCAACATCAGCAGGCAGTCGTGGGAACGAGACTTACAAATTACAATTAATGACCATCAATGGAAAAAAATCATATTAAATAGTAAAAAGATATGTTGCAACTATAAACCTCAGGAAATCCAATTCAAGATCATACATAAATTACAAACTACTCCATATCAAAGGAGCAAATATGATAAAGACTGCTCTGGTACATGTCTGAAATGTAAAGAAAACGTGGGCACATATGTACATCTAATGTGGCGCTGTCCAGTAATCCAAAATTTTTGGGAGGAAGTGAAGAATGAAATTTCTACTATAACAGGTCTAAGGATCGAACTAGATCCCCTACAATGTATCTTGGGCTTACACCCAACGACACCTGAATTCAATAGATTCAAGAGAATTCTGAATATACTATGGTACTGTGCTAGGTTGTCAATACTACAATGTTGGATAGGGGATGTTGTTCCATCTGTATCGAGTTGGCTCCATAATGTTCTACAACTGCTCCCACTAGAACGGCTCACACATGTTCTCCAAGGAGACATGAATGGATTCTTCTTGGTTTGGGGCCCAGTTGTGGAATACATGGGAGTAGAATACGCAGAAATATTATCAAGAGGTTTGACAAATTAAGGAAATAATCATGTTAAGAACAAAGGCTTTAAGATTTAAGTATATAAGGAGTAGAAGAAGATGATGTATGGACGTATGTATGATTAATGTATGTCGGTTAGTCTGTGTATGTATAAGTGAGTCATGTATCGGTTTGTGCAAAAATGAAAAAATAAAATGATTGAAAGAAAGTATGAGGTATAAAGTACAGCAGCCTTGTGTTCATAAAAAAGAAAGATTGGGTATTGGGTAAGACTGACGTTATGTATCTTTCATGACTTTCCACTGCTTTGTCTCAACCATTACTCAATGGCTCCGGTCTCAGCCACTGTGGTGGATATTTTGACATTTCGTTTTTTTATTTTATATTTATGTTGCCACTACTGTTGGAGCAGCCATAAACTACACAGGTTCATCCCGATGTTCTGGGCATCTTTGTAATGTTAGTGTCAGTAAAAAGCATGTCAAAGAGTAACGTTTGAGGCAGACTAACATCAGTCTAGTCTAGTCTAGTCTTCTACTACAGTTCACTGTAATAGAAGAGGTGCGAGTTTAAACCGCAGCTACAGTATGTCGTCTCTGCCTACAGGAAATGCATTGCCTGCGACCATGATACCCGTTTCTGAATCGGTCTGTAGTAGGGCAGTTTAGAGGCTCCGACAGCACCCGAGTGACATGTTTTCGTAATGTTTTTAGTTATGATTTCTTCTTGTTGCCCGGGTCAACTACTGTCCCATGGGGGATATTTTTAACCCTTTATTACACCTACCCCCAAAATTAACCATGTGATGGAGAGAACAGAAAATGTCATAACCTTTTTCTATATAAATTGGACCCACGGAATTCATTAAAGTGGTTATTATTAATCTTCAAGCTCATCTTGACATCTTGACAAAAACTGCCAAAACCAACCAGAAAACGTTCAAATCACATCTTTGTAAAAAATGTTTTAGTTGTATTCTTTTTTGCTTTTTAGGACCCTTATGGTTTTTAGTTAAGATGTCTTCTCATTGCCCAGGTCAAATACTGTCACAAGGGGTTCATTTTATCACTTTCTTACACATAAGGAAACAACATAGGCCTACAGAGACAAATTAACATTTTTTTATATATAATTTGGACCCAAGGAATTCATTCAAGTGGATATTATTAAGATTCAAGCACATCTTGACTTTATTTCTGGACAGAAAAAGAAAAAAAACAGGTGTACTGTATTTTACCAATTAGGAGAAGCACATGTGTATTAACCCCCTTGCCGCGAATGCCGAAGACCTTCGGCAATTGAAGCCTAATTTTGATATTAACACTTGCCGCCATTGCCGTAGCCCTTCGGCAATTGCGCTTTTATAGTGCATTTGATCGATCGAGCCATAATGCTACTTGCGTTAGCCGGTTAGCTAGCTGTGTTGTTAGCACAGCACTGGATCGTTCATCTTAGATCGTCGTCGCCATAAGAATCCATTCTATCCGTTTCTTTCAATCGCCTGTATCTCCTATTCCTTGTCCCAGATGGCATTTTTGGTCAAAACAGCGTTTCTTTGACGGCACGAGCCGACGTTGTGGAGGGCTATAGTGTACCGGCATGGATGCGATCATGTAAACAAAGGTTGTCTTGGCAACGTAAAGCTGGCAGGGATAAGCCCACTTCCGGTTGAGGCAAAATGTGGCTTTTCAAAATAAGAGCTCAAATTTAAAAAATGCTGGCGTGAATTAGGTCCTAATTTCTCAATAAATGGTGGCAGTAAAAGGGTTAATGCTCTTAAACATTGGCTGCTGGGATATTCTGCCAGGCCTATTTACGTGGTGCTATGGACTTTACATTGAAGGAAAAACACATTTCCGGGCCCACAGCTAAATGTTCTCTTATAGCGAGAATCAAAGAAAGCCTATCTTGTCCACTTCAATTTAAAAAAGAAATCTTGATTTTACCATCTTCCATTCTGGAGATATTGACCTTTTTGTAACACCTGCTTTTGCCTGAACTCTGCTGTCTTGAACAGACAGCAGAGTTATGGAAGGTTGAAGTTGACAGACATTGACATTGATAATAATATCCTATACATACTAAACTATACACCGAATGAAAGCCCTGAATGTGTACTTTTAGGAGGAAAACAGTACACATTGGGCCTGATTCATTCAAAATAAATACGCCACCGTTACACTGTGGCGGAAACAGATATCGTATTTATCCGTCCGATCAAGCTACGTTGAGATGACGTGTTATTCAGAGAAGCTGGTGTAATCACTTCATTCATGCGGATCGCTGAGTGTATCCTTTCCGCATTTTCCCCAAGCGATTCGCCTGGTGTCGCCTGGTTAGTTGGAACATCCACGCCCATTCTACACCATATAAGGCAACAGGAAATCTCGAAATACGTCATCATAGCCGGCACAGAGGATTCCCAAACTTTAAATTCTATACAACAGCGCGATGAGCTTGTAGAGTGGTTCATTTTGACAGGAGGTTCTGCACGGACAGATCTTCAAGCAAACAGCGCGAGTTATATGTATTATAAACGAAACTTGCCAACTTGGCACGCATGCATTGCTTCACTCGATCCATATATGTCAGAGTTAACTGATATGTTACAGTTACTTTCACATAATGAGAAAGAAGTTAATTTGTACTGTTCACCACACGACCAAATGCTATATTACAACTCGGCAATGATAAGCCCTTACTGATGAATGCACTGCAGGGTTATAAAAAAAAGAAAGAACACTCGCCTGCAGAAGTAAAATAGATATCCGATGTATCAGATGTAAATTCATTTCATGATGTCGTCATATAAAAATGATTCGCGGGACACGGCAAACTTGATTCATCTCATGATGAGATCAATGTAGTAGCCTGCCCTACAGCATCTACAACGTTGCCCATATTATAATTAATTAAGGTGAGCTGGCTTAAAACTGACTGGCCAAATTGCACGCGCTGATGCCATAATGTGGATTTATAACCCTCGTCGTGACTGCTGTCTGTCTGTCAGACCGGCATGTCTGTGAACCATAGAATGCCATAGATAGACCATATAACAGTCGGGCCGGGCCGTGTTCTGTCCTTGCCGGGCTCACCGCGCCGTTATATTAATTTTCCAATGTAAAAATTGGACTCGGTTCAGCGGCCGCATGCTGCTGTCCGCCCCACACACACACACACACACACACACACACACCGACGACAGTCAGAGAACTGACTCACTAAACAACACTAACACACACTAAACAACGTTCGATTCGTACAGTGCAGAATGCAGATAAGTGTAGGCCTATGTTCTTATTATAATTGTGAGTTTGTTTTTTAACATGCAGCGAGTCCACGGGAGCCGATCTACAAGCTCACAACGCGTTGCACTGCGAGTAGCCTAGAGAAGGCTGTCAAGTGAGCAGCGCAATCGCGCATGCTATAGAAATATCCTAATAAATAAATAAAAAGGTGTCGCTTGCAGGGGCAGTTTCCTTATGGGACTTGCCTCTAGAATGCATGCATAGGCATACAAGTGCAAGTGCACTCGGCTTTTATATATCATTTTTTTATGTGCTGAACAATGTTGGGGTCGGGAAACATGCCTACATATTTTATCTGCGATTTGGGAACTATTTATTGATCCAGCATGAAGACTAAAGCCTTCTGAATATATCCGTAAATTCGTCCGCCACCTAAAGAGGTCCCGTGGGATTTTACGGAGTTTCCGACCAACCTACGTGAGCGTCAAGTTCACGGCCATTTCCATGAATTCCAAATTAATGTGGGAAATCCACGTAAATGCCTTTCCGCTAGCTTCACGTCATTATATCAGCGTAAACGCGTTGAAGAATCAGGCCCATTGATCCCATCTACATAAAAATCACACCCCTGTGAAGTGAGCGGTGAAACTCTGCACCATGGAAGCGTATCAAGCCTATTAGTAGAGTCACAATCAATAGATTCCGTGACCAACCTCTGGCAACAATGTTTTGATGATTGATTTGACCTCTATTGACCCTTTATAAAAGATTTAGTCCCCATGTCCCTCGCAAAAATCCCGGCATTTTTTGCTAGAGGGCCATATTCAAAATGGCGCCCGGCGCCATAGCCAAAAATGAACTTTTGATCCAAATAACCTAGAATCATGTATGAAGACACTTTTTCATACAAGTCAACCATGAGGATTCCAAATCTGACATCATTTTAATCGTAAGACCTCATTTTGGCCCCAAAATTCAAGATGGCAGCCATTTAGTACAGTGAAAACGTATTTGAATATCAAAGTATGTTTTTTTATTTTTTTCGTCCTTTGTATATGGTTGTAGACAAACCACATAGAAAAATAAATCTCTCATATATTGCATTGTGAATGTGGTATTGAATGAACATTGATTGAAATGTGCATATGTGACCGGGGACAGTGGTTTGATATACAAGGGGGACATGGTCATTTTTCAGTTATTTACATATTATGAAACTGCACACTGTAACCTTTCATTATGATACTTGCTCATTGAAATTGGGGGGAAAATGAAGAAGATATGACCATTTGAATCTTGTTGAACCAGAAATGTCAAATTAGAGAATTCCCCCTTCAAAGTTTCCCTAGATTTAAAGCCCAGGAATGGGTGTGACAATAGATACTTGTCTGCACCCCTAGATACTTGCATAAACACTCCCCCCATCCACTAACCACTAGGTTAGCTGTCAACTGCACAGAATGACTTGAGTGGACACTAAGTAAAAGAAGAATACATGTGGAGTAAAACTACTTGCAGCTAACACTGCAAGTAGGCTATAATTTATTCCATGAAGTTACTTGTAGTTTTAGACCCATGCTTTTAATTGCTAAATGTAAAAATGCTGTATGTTTACATTACATTATTATGTACAAAGGTACCTTTTTACCCCTAAATACATGGCTTGAATCAGCCGTGCCCTGATGTGAAAGAGTTAAAACCTTACCAACAGAAAGTCAGGGGAAAAAATACCTTAGACGTTTGTTAAAAGTTTCCACTTTTAACAAGATCACACCAGGATTTGTACTACACTATAATTGTCTTCACATTCAATATGTGAGCTGTTCTTTTAACAACAACAATGTCATGGATTGATCAAATTATATAAAAGACGGATTTCACCGCGACGCGCGATGTTATTTATTCATGTATTGATCATCAGGCAGCTGCATCCAACGGTAATAACGTTACAAAGATTAAAACACAGTGCTAAACATGCACATGTGTGCACTGAAATAAAGGGCAGAAGAATGGATTTACAACTAAGACAATCGTCAGAACGCGTGTGGTGTGGAGACCACAAACAAACATAAAACTGGCAGCAACTTAAACGTACGTAAATCAGTTAATTTATACTTTTATTACAACATCCAACAGCATCATATCAAGTTAACAATGCTGATGTTGTATTTACTATTTGTATTTACTATTTACTATACACAGAAACACGGCTACTGTAACTGGAGAACAAAGATAGCTACGGCCAATAAACGACTCTATGTAAATACGTGCAGGAATGTTCACACCCCCAAAATACGGCAAATAATCTGTAATTATAGAGACATTTTTGCAATGTAAATACAACGACTTAATGACACTAAAACGACTTTCTGATGGAATAAAAACATTCTTTAACATTCCAACTGTGTTAATGTGGCTAAAAACGAAAACCACCAAAAAGATTTCATTAGTGCCGACTTGTGGTTGAAAATACTGGCACTGGTCACATATGTTCAAAATATGTTATTGAACATATGCAGTTTCGTTTCTTTTACCCTGATGAAGGTCCATTGACAGAAAGCTTGGAACTTTGTCCATTAAAGAATCTTGCACCCAAGTGTGCAGACTGCAGAATCTCCCTCTATAATTATTACATTTTATTGTTCTTGCACCTTGGCCCATGTAATAACATGATTGGGCTTGACTTCCTCAAACACAAATTGAATATAGTACATTCATTCATTCATTGCACAGCTGGCAGAATCAACCCTAGCCAAGGTCTTGCATGAAGGTGGCAATAGTGAAAGGGATTGATGTTGTCTTTGATGTTTACATGCACATGTCAATCAAAAATTCAGAAAGGGCAAACAGAGGTGCAGAAATGGGGATCCAGTTCAAAAACATTGTTTCTGGCCACAATATTCAGCAGTAGGAAACTGCTCTGCAGTGCTGCAAACAAAGCCAGTCTCATCAAGTTCTTGGTGGAGGAATGGAAACGGCCCAAGCACAGAGATAAACTGCAAGATAAGTGTAGCACGGTTAGCACCTGTATCGCCGAGGTTAACCACTTAGTTCTAGGTTCTAAGGAGCGGGGAACAATAAAATATCAGACCAGAGACCACTTACTTTAAATCTAAAGCCGGCAAACTTTTACTCAATAGTTAGACAGACATACAAAACATACAACACACAATAACATTGACCCTTGACCTAATAAAACAAAAACAAATCCTGTTTCCACTTTCCCTTTTTATTTCCTTTAGACCTAATTTAGAAATAGCTTTATCTAAACTACTACTACTACTTCAGGTATTTTAGTTTCTTATTTTAGTCAGCTATTTTAGACAGGTATTCTAACTAATTTTAGAAACTAGTTTGTAATCCTATTTAGTCTCTATTTGTTTTCTAATATATTGATATATATATATCTTTCCCTTTTCTCCACAGGTAAAACCAGACTTTACAGGTAGAGGTAGTTCCAAAATATCAAAATAGAATGAACAACCTTAAATCACAACTTGAATCATGGAATAAAATAAAATACAACAATGTGCTATACTTGGATCAGGTTATAGTTCAAATTAATTGTTCTGTATCAAAATGAAGTGTACGTGACACTGTAACTCAGTCCTTTTTCAGTTCAGTTGTTATCCAAAACATCCAAAAATAAATAAAACGTGTGACACCTTTACTATCTCTTCTCAGTTCACTTTGTGTCTTCAATTCAATTGGTACTTAGTCCAATCCAAAAATAATAAAATAACAATTCAATTCAATTCAAGCTCCAACACTCCTACCGCTCTGGCAGTGAGTGAATCAAGTAGTTTGACCGTGCAAAGTGGACACTTGCACGTAGAATGGTTCCTTGTATCTGTGTGGGCTCCTAGCTCGCCATCTGGATCTCCAACATATCACTGTGTTGTTCCAACAGGGACATAAAACCTGACCTGTACAACAGGTCATAAAGAAAACAAATCACTAAATTACACAGGTACTGTGTGTCAATTAGCATTACCTGCAGTATGCACAACTAGACCTAAATTGATGCTGATTATTACTGCCAGCAGCTGGCTGCCCAGCTGAGCTGCCTGTAGTGGTGGGAACTTTAGTTATTTTCAGTGAACGGATCGGTCGACGGTCGTTTGGTCGTTCACTAAAAAGATTCGTTCATTTTGGTCCTTCCAGGCTATGGGATTTCTCGTTATAGCTAAATACGGTATTAAAAAATTATGAATTATGATCGAAAATCTTAGTTACAATGAAACTGATCTGTTTTTTTAAGGGTAACTGTTCCGTTTTGGTCCGCGATGTCAACACCAGTCACTCCTTCCAGTCAACCCCCAGCCTTCTACCCGGGCATAATTTCCTCTTTACGTCCTCTGTCTGTCTGGGACCACCAGAGCTCCAATAGCTATAGCAATTATCACAATTTAAATAAATAAGCATAATGAAACTATTTCACATTAACAATGTTGGTAAAACTAAGATATTTGAGGGGAAATATATAATTTATATCCACAAATAAAATATTATCATTGATTAACTCCATTCCTCTACCCTCCATCCCTTTAGTTTCCATGGTTATTGAGCCCCTCCTATATTTAATCTATACTAACCAATTATGGTAACATGAATTGTATGCTATTAATTCATGTTTTTATAGCATTAAATACTATATATTCTTTTGGTATGTATTAGCCTGTTTATTTTCCATTGATATCATTTCACCATAATAGTATAATTTCTCCATAATATTATAATATCACCATAATAGTAGTACATTTAAACAGAAGAGAGCTAATTTAATAACCAGTCACTCTTATTGTTTGATTGTCACTCTTTGATGAATTGAACAAGGTGGACCCTCTTGTAAACAAGTAATTCTGCAAACTGTTAATACATATTTCAATCAATCAATCAAAGTTTAATGTTTCTACGTTAATCATCATGACGTTGTTTGTTGCACAAGTATTATTTTTATTTGCAACCAGAGGGCTACAAAGTACAAATACAATCAGTCATTCAGTCAGTAAGTCATGCATTATTTCACTCATCGGTCTTTCCTTCAGCGAAATAAAAACGTATGGGTTTCCAATGCCCTTCTCCCGGCGGTCGGTTATAGGCCTACTGTTACAGCAGGTCTCCTCGGTCAGTAGTAACTGTTGTTCGCCCGGAGCCCGGAGACGAAGAGCACGGCCCCGCCCTCCAGGCTCCGGCTCGCAGCCTCGCACTGAATGAGAAGAGCAGCCGGGCGACTCCCCGTCATTTGCATTTCAGAACGGATCGTTCACGGAAGTGACCGGATCGGTTTCGTTCACCAAAAATAACTAGTTATTTTGATTCGTTCGTTCATGACCGAAACATCACTACTGAGCTGCCTTAAGTGTACTAATGTTTTACCATGAACAAACCAACATTTTATCATCAAAAGCATACACAATATAAGTCTGACCAACACTTAACACAAGTGAAGGCACGTGCAGAGGGGGGCGCTAGGGGGGCTTGCCCTTTTGCAGAAAGTGCCCTTTCTAAAAGAATATATATATTAATGCTGTCAAAGTTAACGCGTTATTAATGCATTAACGCAACACCTTATTAACGGCACTAATCGCATTAACGCAAAAAAAAGAATATTCACAGTGATTGGCAGGCGGGATGTTGAGGAATACTGGCTCCTGCAATGCACTCCCTTCCCAGACCCCTTGTAAGGATGTTTTAAGTGGAGTAACAGCCTTCCATTTACATTTCACAAAGGTTTTGCTCGTCTCGTACGTTCCAGTCCAAAAAAGCTTGAGAAACCTGTGCAATTCATCCATCCAGACCAAAAGCAAAACCCCGCTGTTAATTTTGCATCGCATTGTAAACAGCTGTGCCTCGTTATAGCCACACACGTTTCTAACTTGCGGTCACACCGTCACAGTCGTGATACTTTTCAGTTGTGTGGTACTTTTATATTGATTTAACTGTAACAGAAAGTTTTATCCAGACTATCGACAGTCCCATCTCCCAGTCATGGAGCTGGGACTGACAGTACACACAGAGACGAGTTGACGAGCAGCAGCACCAGCTAGCTAGAAGCCAGAGGTGTTGCCAGTATAACTCTATGACAGAAACAAGCCACCTAGGTCTATACAAAAAGAAGCAACACTGGTCGTTTCTGGCCAGTGTTGCCAAATAAGCGATTAGTAAGTAAATTTATTTAATTTAATTTATAAGCGATTTTGGGATTATTTGTGTAGATTGAAAAAAATATTGGGGGTCCTAGCCTATGTTAGTTTGTTTCATGGAAACAGTTGTTTGTGTTGAATGTGCTAATTGCACAGAATTATTCAAAAGAGAGAAAATGGGCAAGCCATAAAATAATGCACATTGCACTTGTTTTTTCATACGAAAAAAGGTAAATAAAAAAAAGTAACATTAATGTTGTCAAACCTGATCGGAGCATCTCTACAATACAGCGTTTTCTTTCAGTTCATCATTGAATTTAGAGCAAAAACGGTTTTGCGATTAATCGCGCGATTAACTACACAAGTCATGCGATTAATCACGATTCTTTTTTTAATTTGTTATATATTATAATTACATTTTTTAGGGAAAGGGCAACAAAAAGTTCATTTTTTTCGCCACATAAGGACATGTGTGGGGGGAAAACAAGGGCTTATTTGGGGGGCAAATAAGGGCTTGTGTGGGGCCAATAAGGGCTTGTGTGTGGGGGAAATAAGAGCTTATGTGGGGGCCAATAAGTTCCATTGACCCTTCAAGACGAACATTTGACAAGTAATGATAAATTCCACTATCATAATGAATTTTCATTTAATCTGCCATCAGTCAGTTTTAGTTTCAGACTAATGAGAACATATTGCTTATTTTACTGTCCAATGACATGAAATGGCACAAGGGAAGGACTCCACAAAAAGACCACCCCCAAAAATCGGCACACGCTGTGTGCGTGCAGACACGTGCCCTTTTCTGGAGTTGGAGCCCCTGCCCCCCCCCCCCCCAGTGCTCTCTGCACGGGCCTGCACAAGTGTGTGTCACTGTTCTAAGTTTAAATTAAACGTTTTTATCACAGGTTTGAGGTTTCTTCTTTGTTAATCGGTTTAGCAGCTTTCTGTTCTGACATTGTCTGCTTCTCTCTCTCTCCACACTGCAGCTTCAGCAGAGCAGCCTCCACACACTGTGTCAATAAAGGGGAAGTCACCTGCCTGTCCCTTAAAGGGATGTTGTTGTTTTTTGTACATGTGCAGTTTTACAGCTGACTCTAAGGGCTGTATTTTGCGTGTCTTAAGTACCAGGTCTTATTCCCTAACTTGAGTAAACTAAAGACCTGGAGGCGTGATCAATGCCATTTGGCTATTCTGAGTGGCCAAAGAGCATTGATCACGCCTCCAGGTCTTTAGTTTACTCAAGTTAGGGAATAAGACCTGGTACTTAAGACACGCAAAATACAGCCCTAAACATTCTGAAACCATTACCATTTTAACCCTTATTTATCAATGTTGCTGTCATGAATTACTTGTGCATTTTAATGACTTATTTATTTAATATAGTACACCCTAATTTCACATGTGGGTTATAAGACACTGTATGTCACTTGTGAAGAAGTCTGCTTCAAAATCACCAAGGGGAGGAGGTAACACAACTGAGATCTTCGCAGGAGGAAGCCGACACACACATGCTATTCCATGCCAGGAAATCACTTGCCGCATGTATGTACCCTCTACACACACTACAGCAGTCAATCTTCTTCGCTACCAAATTTTCTGCACCAGCCAGCTTCCACCATGTCAGGATTGCCTGTTTATGCATTCAATTTGTGCCAACTATCAGGCTGCTATCTGGTGACGGTCTCTTCAAACCCAGCCATCTGTACTAAGCCCCGTGGACCATGGGTGGACCACAAATGATGAAGGGCAGCTGGAAATACAGTGGATGCGTGGTTCCCCAGCACCAGATGCTGTCTTGCAGTTGCTATCCTGCAAGTGTGTGAGGTCATGCAAACTACCTGAGTGCACATGTCTCAAGAATGGGCTGAAATGCACAAACCTGTGCAAATTACAAACCTCCAACCAATGCAGTGAGGAAGAGACCCCTGCACAGCTGACAGACTCAGATGTAGATACTGATGATGATTTAAAAAAATCTGAAGGTCCCTGTTGGGGAAACTGCCCATAGATCCGAAGTCCCGTTAGTCCGAACATGCACTGCTCCCGTGCTTGCGGTTAGGTTTAGGTTTGCTCCCGTGCTTGCGGTTAGGTTTAGGTTAGGGTTAGAGATAGGGATAGTAATTTCGGAACAATGAACCTTCTGACTAATATCACGGCACCCCTGTTGGTACCCTAAACATATAGGGACAGATGGACATAGGGAGGGACGGACATTGGTGTTCCTTGGAGTGGTTGCGCCACTCAAAAAAGAAAGAAAAAGTTAAATATGCACAACTGTGTTTCCTTTCCTTTAAAGTAATGAGAATAATGATAGCAAGGGGCTAGGTAATTGAACCTCTGTGACTCGGTGATGTTATGTGACATTGTAACATATTTCTGTTATACTGTAGCTGTTATGTCACCTGTGTTTTGGTTTGTGCTGATGTCATAACTAGGATTGCCTTTTTATGGTCTACTTTACACATAATGATTGTATAGAGTGTATACATCTGTATACTTTATTTTATTTTGTTGACTGTGTTGGCTTCTTGCTCTGATTATTTTACATTATTTTTGTATCATATCAAAGTTGTCTTGTGCTGCTATTCGTCTGAAATTACTATACTATATGTCCTGTATCTGTATCCCCGTGGGATCAATGAAGGTCTATCTATCTATCTATCTATCTATCTATCTATCTATCTACAGTATGTGTGTCACAGATCTCGAGGGCACTCAAAGGATGATGATGACGTATCTATCTATCTATCTATCTATCTATCTATCTATCTATCTATCTATACAATTCAACTCTAAAACCAATTGAATAAGGTATTAAGAAGAAGAATATAATTTGTCAAAAAGGTTCCTTAATTAGAAAATACATTGCAATTATTTAGTACTTAGGGTTTATTACAATTATCTGTGGCTGGCTAATAGTTCAAACACACCCAAAGGAGATGATATAATGAAAGAAGATGATTTCCAGGGAAGGCACTTTTTAGTTCACAGATTTGAGGTATAGTGCAGAAGATAGAAGGGAAGTGAGGCAGTGATATTCACCATAATGTGCTGGAAAATAACCATCTTTGTTATTTGTTAAAGGCGCAGTGAAATGAAAAATACGTTTTTCACACTTTTAGACCATATCTATGGTCATCATATGGGCATACCTAACAATGGATGCCAAAAGAAAATGATCATTTCTGTGTGTTTTTATATCAAAGGTCCATAAAAACGATTGTTTTATTTATTTATTAAAACGAAAACGTGCTGCGGGATGATGACGCGATAAAAGCCAATAAAAATGAAGCTCACCAGTTTAATTCCCCATATCTGCGCATACGTCCAACACAGCTGCTACTGATTGCAGAAATCCTCCGTTTTTATTCCCATTTAAGATAACATCCAGACAGTATATTACTCGGTTTCAACTTAATCATCACGCTAAAATATGTATATGAAAACATTATAGGGTAGAAAAAAGCCACATAACAGTAAACTGATACTGCTGGCCGACAATCTTATTTGTAAACAAACACACACCATGCTTGTTGCGGATAGCATAGCTACCGTCCCATCGCCTGAAGGGATTACCGGTGTTTCATGTTGAAACGTCAAAATAAATTCATCACCATTTCCGTATTTTGTCTACCAAGTCGATTTATGTCATTTTAGTGAGTTAATTTATGCCTTTACACCATTTTGCCAGAGCCATATACCAAAAAGGGGGTTTTGAGGTGATAACTACTAAAAAGCTGCCAGTCAGCAAGGTCTATAATATCAAAACATAATCTAGGGATGTATAGGAATAAAAAAAATCACAACTAGAATTTGCCGCCCCACTGGTACCGACATGTCATATCTGGGCACTTGGCCCAAGGACTAAAAGGAGAGGAGGGCAGTTGCATTTCTTTCAACATGTAGTAAATGCTGCATTCGTGGTCTGGAGAGGACAGTTGTTTCGGGTAAAATGGGCTATGAACTACTTCATTTCAATACTGTACATACAGTAAGGTTGCAGGTGATTATTTGATGTAATGTAACATCCTGCTGCCTCCTGCATTACAGTATGTGCAAATTCTAAACGGTGGTATCAATTGCAAGCAGGAGCCTAGTTTTGCACGAAAATCACTCCTTCGGCTAAAAACAGCCATAGACATTTGGACAAGTGGCTATATGGCCGAATTTAGCCCAAGGAGTGTTTTTCATGTAAAACTAATGCTTGTAATGGATTCAGAATCAGGAATAACCCCTAGTTTGACGTGTCACATCTCACATGCAATGTTCCCTCTAAAAAAAATTCGGTCTGAGCAAACACTCACACCTCCTGAGCAGACATCAGCAACTACTGAGCAAACATACGTCACCTTGACACCAACTATCCAAACTTTAGATAATGCGAAGTGAGCGCCCCTCACTTCACACAGGTGTGATTTTTTTTCTTTTTTCCAAATGGATTTTGGTATACGAGTGAATCAATGAATAGTTACATAAGGTTACGCAAATTACAACATTTTTATTTTATATCAAGGTGGTAGGCTAGCAATTTTAAGAATATTCAGTTAGTCTATATCAGTGGTTCTCAACCTTTTCATGCTGTGACCCCCCAAAGTAATTATTTGAACTGGGGGATCCCCCAGTTATACTTGAAGCATAATTCAAATTTGACATTTTTGCCTGAATAGGATGTTAATCGTACCCCAACGTTCAACCCCTGAATTTACCATGATCCGAAATGTATACAATAATCCATTTTTGTTATTTGTAATTTGGATGACCCTAAGGATCGTAAAACGATTACTATTGCAATTTCTTTGGGTAACCCCCTTTTGTTGCTTAGATCAGGGGTTTTCAACCTGTGGTTCGCGACCCTCCAGGCCTAAATGTCTCAGCTGTGAATTCTGGGCGTGTTTCGTCCATGCCAGCTCAGTGTGCAGTGCAGCTTCAGCAGCTCTGTGAATGGTCAGCCGCGGTATAATCCCTAGGGGAGATACAGCTTCGTTCATGCTGTACATCAAATGCCCCTTTGTAGCATTCTGGTGAAGAATGCTACAGAAAGGCCTTTTAATGTTCCTGCTGTGTATTCTAGTCTTGGCACCCTATATACTCAACATATACACATAGTATAACCCCAAGGGATGATATCAGGCATAATGAGGCACATGATGTCCTCCTTTAGTTTGCATGTCCTCACGAACGCACGCACGCACGCACGCACGCACGCACGCACGCACACACACACACACACACACACACACACACACACACACACACACACACACTTCATTTCATGTCTTCAGATCATGGCTCCATAAAGCACATAGTATATCCTCTGGATAAGGCTGCAAGTAGCCTATATCTCACAGACAAATGAAAATTAAAAAAATATTTTAATTTCGTGCGTGCATGTTTGATTGATTGATTGATTGAAATATGTATTAACAGTTTGCAGAATTACAGTACATTTCAAGCACAAACTCAATATAAATACTGTTAACTGTGAGTGGACGACCCTATAAGCATTACACTTATTTACAAGAGGGTCCACCTTGTTCAATTCATCAAAAACATTTAGAGACGCACAAATAGACACTTCTATATAGTCAAAGAACAACAGGAATTCATCATAAAGGAGGGGAAAAGGGAAAAGAAACATCTACAGTGAGGGGAAAAAGGTGTGGGCGGTGGGGGGATTCAGATTTTACGGGACCAGTTTTGAATTGCAGCCGTCCGTAGGTGCCCTTTGAGAGCGGTTTTGAAGGAGTCAAGGGATTTGCATGTCTTAATGACTGTTGGTAGGGTGTTCCACATTTTGGTGGCGAAAATAATTTAGTTTTGATTAATTGATTGAAATATGTATTAACAGTTTGCAGAATTACAGTACATTTCAAGCACAAACTCAATACAAAGACTGTTAATTGTGAGTGGACGACCCAATTATGCATTACACTTGTTTACAAGAGGGTCCACCTTGTTCAATTCATCAAAACATTTAGAGACGTACATATAGACACTTCTATATAGTAAAAGTCAAAGAACAGAACAGGAATTCATCATTAAGGGAGGTAAAAAGGGAAATAAAAAGGGGTGGGCAGTGGGAGCGATTCAGATTTGACGGGGGCCAGTATTGAATTGCAGCCGTCTGTAGGTGCCCTTTGCGAGCGGTTTTGAAGGAGTCAAGGGATTTGCATGTCTTAATGACTGTTCCAAATTTTGGTGGCATAGGAGCGAAAATAATTTAGTCCCTTAATTGTTTGTGCCGAATCTGGGTTGTACATGGTTCGTTACAATCCCTCTGTGTGTGTGTGCACGTGTGAGCGACTGTGCGTGCGCGTGTCTTTGAGATCAATCTCACTTCTTCACGCCAGCCTCCTTGCGCTCTGCTCAGCTGCAACAAGGAGAGAGAGAGAGAGAGAGAGAGAGAGAGAGAGAGAGAGCATTAGCAGAGCAGTGTCTCTCGCCCAGCCACTCAGACTCAGCTGTGTGAGCACAGAGACGGTTGGAACAGAACAGAACAGTGAGTGAAACCAGCATTGTGCCAAATTATAGCATTGGGCCCATCTTTATATTTAATATTAATAATAATAATAAACTCACCGCTCTGGAACGCTTCCTCCGTCAGGATTATAGGAGCATCTTTTGGGCTTTAAAACTACTTGGATGTTATTTACAGAAACAACGCCTTGTCTTTCTGTGAGGAATAATAATCAGCACCACGGAGGAGGACACACACACACGCACAGACACGCACGCACGCGCCCACACACAAGTGGCTGGAGAGAAGCTGTGTTTGTGTTGGATGGACACTTTACATTAATATCGGTAAGTTGGCACATCAAATATCTAAGGGTCCATTTGGTTACGTTCACACTAGACCTAACTATCATAGTGTTTATTGTAGCCCAGATATTTGAGCAGATATCACACATTTTTTGGCTACTGCGTTTTATTTGGTTTTTACACTTCTGTTTGCAATGTATTTAATTAAATGACCAGGACGTGTTGTTGTCCTGCTTTTGATGCTAAATAATTAACAAGTTAATTGTTCTTAATTATAGGCTATAATTAGGCCACTGCTAAGAGCCGCGTTTGTTTTGTGTTTAAATAATTTAAGCAACATTTTCAGTGATGTTATTGTTGACACACACACGCACACACGCGCGCGCTCTTTCCGCGTACATGTGGTTAATATAAATGACACTGTGTAACGGTCACACAGACTGATGTTCAACAGGTTTCTGGGTCGCTGCTAGTCGAGTCGGTATTGCTGGAGCTACTGGTGGCGGCGGAGGAAAAATGAAACCAAATGGACCGGCACGGGTCCATTTGGTTTCATTTTACGTTCTCAATTGAATTAAAGATCTACTAATTAGGGTGCCGTTAGGTTTCATTTTACGTTCCCAGTTGAATTAAACATCTACTAATAAGGGTCCATTTGGTTTCATTTTACACTCTAGAGAGATCTAATAAGGGTCCATTTGGTTTCATTTTACACTAGAGTTAAAGATCTAATAAGGGTCCATTTGAAAGTTCAGAAACCAGTGACATTATCGACGGGGAATCCAAGCTAATAGAAACTGCATGCTTTCTTTTTCTGAAAATGGCGAAAATAGAAGCCATCATTCTCACGATAATACAAATATATGTTTAAAGAAAATCGGCCTAACGATGATGTCACTGGTGGATGGTTTTCTGAGCTGTCCACAGCCCTCCTATGAGACACAGACTGGTTTCTGAACTGCCCAAAGCCCTCCTATGAGGCACATACTGGTTTCTCAACTGTCCACAGCCCTCCTATGAGACAGACTGGTTTCTGAACTGTCCACAGCCCTCCTATGAGACAGACTGGTTTCTGAGCTGTCCACAGCCCTCCTATGAGACACAGACTGGTTTCTGAACTGCCCACAGCCCTCCTATGAGACACAGACTGGTTTATGAACTGCCCACAGCCCTCCTATGAGACACAGACTGGTTTATGAACCGCCCACAGCCCTCCTATGAGACACAGACTGGTTTATGAACTGCCCACAGTCCTCCTATGAGACACAGGATTGTTTCTGAACTGCCCACATCCCTCCTATGACACACATACTGGTTTCTGAACTGCCCACAGCCCTCCTATGAGACACAGACTGGTTTCTGAACTGTCCACAGCCCTCCTATGAGACACATACTGGTTTCTGAACTGCCCACATCCCTCCTATGAGTGTGTGTTTGCGACTGTGCATGCGTGTGTGTGTGTGCACGCGACTGTGCATGCACGTGTGTGAGATCAATCGTCACTTCTTCACGCCAGCCTCCTTGCGCTCTGCTCAGCTGCAACAAGGAGAGAGAGAGAGAGAGAGAGAGAGAGAGAGTGTAGCAGAGTAGCAGAGCAGTCTCCCTCGCCCAGCCACTCAGACTCAGCTGTGAGAGCACAGAGGCGGATAGAACAGAACAGAACAGTGAGAGAAACCAGTGTGTTGTGGCAGAGAGCTGTCTTTATATTTCATAATATTAATAATAATAATATTAACCACTCTGGATCACTTCCTCCGTCAGGAGACATCAGGATTATAGGAGCATCTTTTGGGGTTTAAAACTACTTGGATGTTATTTACAGAAACAACGCCTTGTCTTTCTGTGAGGAATAATAATCAGCACCACGGAGGACACACGCACGCACGCACGCGCACACACACACAAGTGGCTGGAGAAAAGCTGTGTTTGTGTTGATGGACACTTTACATTAATATCGGTAAGTTGTCACATCAAATATATAAGGTCAATTTGGTTACGTTAACACTAGACCTAATTATCATCAGTGTTTATTGTAGCCCAGATATTTGAGAGGTATCACACATTTTTGGCTGCTGCGTTTTATTTGGTTTTTACACTTCTGTTTGCAATGTATTTAATTAGATGACCAGGACGTGTTGTTGTCCTCCTGCTTTTGATGCTAATTAATTAATGAGGCAACAGTTAATTGTTGTTAATTATAGGCTATAATTAGGCTACCGTTAAGAGCCGCGTTTGTTTTGTGTTTAAATAATTTAAGCAACATTTTCAGTGATGTTGTTGACACACACACACACACACACACACACACACACGCCGCGTACATGTGGTGAGTATAACGCTGTGTTGTTGTAACGGCAGACAGAATGATGCTCAACAGGTTCGCAATAGTCGGTACTGCTGGAGCTACTGGTGGTGGCGGAGCGTAAAATGAAACCAAATGGACAGGCACGGGTTCATTTGGTTTCATTTTACGCTCTCAATTGAATTAATGATCTACTAATTAGGGTGCCATTTGGTTTCATTTTACGCTCTCAGTTGAATTAAACATCTACTAATAAGGCTCCGTATGGTTTCATTTTACATTCTAGAGAGATATAATAAAATAGGGTCCATTTGGTTTTATTTTACACTATGGTCAAAGATCTAGGACTCCATCATTTAGCTGGGGACCACCTGGAACCCCCTCAAGGACCATTGTGGGTCCCACTGGTTGGTTGAGAACCACTGTTCTAACACTTTGCCACGTGGGGAAGATTTACATATTTTTCCCCCCAAAGTAAATACAAATAAAATGTAATGCTCCACACTCCCATTTCCCTTTAAAGGACCACTTCACCACTTTTCAACCTATGTTCATATAATTGGTCCTCACTAATGTTCATGATAACATTGTAGATAATAATCTACATACAAGTGTCTCATAGGAGGGCTGTAGACAGTTCATAAACCAGTCTGTGTCTCATAGGAGGGCTGTAGGGAGTTCAGAAATCAGTCTGTCTCATAGGAGGGCCGTAGGCAGTTAATAAATCAGTCTGTCTCATAGGAGGGCTGTGGGCAGTTCAGAAACCAGTCTGTGTCTCATAGGAGGGCTGTGGGCAGTTCATAAACCAGTATATGTCTCATAGGAGGGCTGTGGGCAGTTCAGAAACCAGTATGCGTCTCATAGGAGGGCTGTGGGCAGTTCAGAAACCAATGTCTCAGGAGGGCTGTGGGCAGTTCAGAAACCAGTATGTGTCTCATAGGAGGGCTGTGGGCAGTTCAGAAACCAGTCTATGCCTGGGCTGTGGGCAGTTCAGAAACCAGTCTGTCATAGGAGGGCTGTCGGCAGTTCAGAAACCAGTCTGTGTCTCATAGGAGGGCTGTGGGCAGTTCAGAAACCAGTGTCCCAGGAGCTGTGGGCAGTTCAGAAACCAGTATGTCTCATAGGAGGGCTATGGTAGTTCAAAAACCAGTCTGTGTCTCATAGGAGGGATGTGGGCAGTTCAGAAACCAGTCTCTCTCATAAGAGGGCTGTGGGCAGTTCAGAAACGAGTCTGTGTCTCATAGGAGGGCTGTGGGCATTTCAGAAACCAGTCTCTGTCTCATAGGAGGGCTGTGGGCAATTCAGAAACCAGTATATGTCTCATAGGAGGGATGTGGGCAGTTCAGAAACCTGTCTGTGTCTCATAGGAGGTCTGTGGGCAGTTCAGAAACAGTATGTGTCTCATAGGAGGGCTGTGGGCAGTTCAGAAACCAGTATATGTCTCATAGGAGAGCTGTGGGCAGTTCAGAAACCAGTCTGTGTCTCATGGGAGGGCTGTGGGCAGTTCAGAAACCAGTGTCCCAGGAGCTGTGGGCAGTTCAGAAACCAGTATGTCTCATAGGAGGGCTATGGTAGTTCAAAAACCAGTCTGTGTCTCATAAGAGGGATGTGGGCAGTTCAGAAACCAGTCTGTGTCTCATAGAAGGGCTGTGGGCATTTCAGAAACCAGTCTCTGTCTCATAGGAGGGCTGTGGGCAGTTCAGAAACCAGTATATGTCTCATAGGAGGGATGTGGGCAGTTCAGAAACCTGTCTGTGTCTCATAGGAGGTCTGTGGGCAGTTCAGAAACAGTATGTGTCTCATAGGAGGGCTGTGGGCAGTTCAGAAACCAGTCTGTCTCATAGGAGGGTTGTGGCCTGTGGGCAGTTCAGGAACCAGTATATGTCTCATAGGAGAGCTGTGGGCAGTTCAGAAACCAGTCTGTGTCTCATAGGAGGGCTGTAGGGAGCTCAGAAATCAGTCTGTCTCATGGGAGGGCTGTGGGAAGTTCAGAAACCAGTTTGTGTCTCATAAGAGGGCAGTAGGCAGTTAATAAATCAGTCTGTCTCATAGGAGGGCTGTGGGCAGTTCATAAACCAGTATATGTCTCATAGGAGGGCTGTGGGCAGTTCAGAAACCAGTATGCGTCTCATAGGAGGGCTGTGGGCAGTTCAGAAACCAGTATGTGTCTCATAGGAGGGCTGTGGGCAGTTCAGAAACCAGTCTATGCCTGGGCTGTGGGCAGTTCAGAAACCAGTCTGTGTCATAGGAGGGCTGTGGGCAGTTCAGAAACCAGTCTGTGTCTCATAGGAGGGCTGTGGGCAGTTCAGAAACCAGTGTCCCAGGAGCTGTGGGCAGTTCAGAAACCAGTATGTCTCATAGGAGGGCTATGGTAGTTCAAAAACCAGTCTGTGTCTCATAGGAGGGATGTGGGCAGTTCAGAAACCAGTCTCTCTCATAAGAGGGCTGTGGGCAGTTCAGAAACCAGTCTCTGTCTCATAGGAGGGCTGTGGGCAGTTTAGAAACCAGTATATGTCTCATAGGAGGGCTGTGGGCAGTTCATAAACCAGTATGTGTCTCATTGCGAACGCAGTGAGCACTTACTATGAGACCTAGCAGATCATGTCTGTGTGTGTGTGTGTCTGTCTGTCTGTCTGTCTGTCCGTGTGTCTGTCCCGCTATCCAAATATGGAGTGTGTTGCATCAGCAATCACTCAGCTCCATATATGGGCACAAAAGGGGCCAGGTCCACTCAGCTCCATATATGGGCACAATGGAAGCCATTATGGAAGCCACACAGACAGAGTAGGAAAAAAATGTATATGGCAGGAAGGCTGGAGGGGTTCAGACAAACTTTGGAAACACTGGCCCAAAATATTACTTTCACAGCTGGCACAGGTCTCTAGCCGCCACAGAGAGCATGCATTGCTTTTTAACTAGGCTAATTAAATTAATTAAGGACATTAGGCTTAATTCATCTGCTCTGTGATGAGATGCAAAGTATTATTAAAAATAAGAAAATGCTCCACATTCTTACAAATATGAGGGACTCGAATGTGAGGATCTGATTTAAAAGAGTGAGTGGCCACTCCTTTGTGATTGATTGATTGATTGATTGATTGATTGATTGATTGATTCTTTATTTAAGTGTCATGCTTCCGAAAAAGCCCAGCCCATATGGACTTTTTACAGTTTACATAAACAATGACAATGACAATAACGACATGACAGTTTGCAAACAAAGTATGTGAATACCAATGATAAGTAGGCCTACCAATTCAGGATATGTTTACAAATTCATTACATTGTTTCTGTACTTAAACTGGTGTTTAAACTTTAGCATTCCTTCTTCATCTAGTGTAAACTCTAAACAACTATCCTCTCTCCCAATCCAATGCAATTTAAATAAAGGTGAAGTAAAACTAGAATGCACTAAATCGTTCTCAGTTCTCCTGATACCAGGTTGCCTAGCCCTGCACTCGATTACAGAGCATTGCAACTCAATACAGCCAGGGGTTTCTGAGAAGAGTATCTTTTCAGGGTAATTAATTAATTTCTTGACTAATTCATTAAGGAAATCCTCCCTAGCTGTGATATAAGACACAAGTTAAGCCTGTGTCACTCACCTCGTATCCTGGAAGGAAGGAAGCAGACACTGTGAACACATCAATTCTACATGAGTGATTGTTCTTTCATCTTCATTTGCATTAACAGTGGTTTTCACGTCATCTATTATATATTGGACTCCTATAGAGCGTTACAGTCCCTCCCCCTTTCAGAACAATGAGTGGCCCAGGAAATAAATCCCAATGCATTTTTCCCATAGGCATTTCTTAAAGTATTTATTTAAAGACGGTTACGCCGCGGACAAAGCCAACTGGGATCGTGACAAATCATGACAATGAACACAATGTTTTGGGCCGATCAAATAATTTATAAGAAGAAAAACAAAACAAATAGTGTTGTCTACTGCCTTTATTTTCTTCTTTCTAATGATTTGATCAGCCCAAAATATTGTGTTCATTGTCATGATTTGTCACGATCCGAGTTGGCTTTGTCCGCGGCGTAACCGTCTTTAAATAAATACTTTAAAGATGGAGTGCCACAATTTTTGTTTTTTTCTAGTTTTTCATGTGTCTATGAGGTGACAGTACTTAATTAGACAGACTGGAGTTGTTTTTATGTGCAATTGTGTATTGACTTTGTATTTAGGGTTTCTTCCTGGAGGCTGAACCCTTGACAGTCAAACGGGCCAATGAAGTAAACAGTAATATAGTGACACCACACTATCAGCCCCTCCCCTAACCCCTCCCCCTTCATACAACTACAGCTGTGGGTGCGGCTTGGGCGTGTCCACATAAAAGCATGATTTTAACAAATACTGTACACTTTTTGGAAAAAGTTCTTCCCCCTTATATTGTAATAATACCTGATGATTATATTTTAGGGTGGAAAAAAATGGTGGAACTCCATCTTTAAGAAATGCCTATGAGGAAAATGAACGGCGATTTATTTTCCGGGTCTCTCTAGGGGGTGGGACTGCGACGCTCTATAGAGCTCATCCCATGGTTCTGCCTGGTTCACGGAAGTAATTTCTCTATGGAGAATAACATGGGCTTGGGGCACGGTGGCACAGTCGGTAGTGCTGTCGCCTCACAGCTAGAAGGTCCTGGGTTCGATTCCCGCTCGGGACGCTGTGGGTGCTGGCGGCGTGTTTCCTCCTCCGCGTCATCAGTGCCCATACCCGAAGGTGGGGTTGGCGAAAGGGCCTTTCTGTGTGGAGTTTGCATGTTCTCCCCGTGTCCCCTAGGGTAGATACCCTCACAAAAACATGCAGTAATCCTGGTCTCTAAACTGCCTCCCCCTGGCCAGCTGGGGCGCCTGATGGAGGGGAAAGGAACTGGTTGGAATAACGTGTTCCTTCCACGCGCTACGTCCAACCAGGGAAACTCCCCCTGTCAGGTGTAAAGGAGCAACTTGGACACTCAAGCATGAAGGAAGCATGAGTTAAGTCCGTTGCTTTCCCCAGGTTGGCGGAGGGTGTGTAGAGCCCAGGATCACAGTAGATGATTGACACAGGGGTGAAAAATGGGTTACAAAATCGTGGGTTAAAAATATATTAAAAAAAAAAAAGAGAATAACATGGGCTCATCTTAAAATCATTTCATATAAGCATTGTGGACTGTGGTCCAAAAATAAACAGCTGTCTCTGCGTTGTTGTTAAGGAGGTGTCTCTGTATCGTTTGCGACAGTCAGTTACTCATACAGTCTGTTTATAGTGAAAATGTAACTAATTCAGCAGCAGTAACAATAGCGTTTTCTCTCAGTCAGTTGATTCTTCATATCCATAAGAGTGAAACGACCTGGATGACATATTTATTTTTCAAACACAGTTCTTATATGAGGCGATCTAAAATCCCCATATGGGGATTATAATGCAAATAAAAAGTACATGAACCCGTCGGTTTGCGTCCTCTTTATTATTGACGTCATATTTTGGTGCTCTATGGAGTGTATGAATCCATTTGCGTTATATATTTCCTACATCTTTAAATGCTATGATGAATTGAAAATGGAGGACCCTGATGTAAACAAGTATTTTTTTTTTCATGGTTTTATCCTCGTAGCAGTCTTTGCGTTTGACATGTATACCAAATTCTGCATACAGTGAATAAACCTTTCAATCAATAAAACAATAAAATAAAATCAATCAATCAATCGATAAATCAATCAATCAATCAATATTGTTGGCTTATAGCTGTGGTTCTCAACCAGTGGTCCACCAGTGGGGAGGGGGTTCCAGGTGGTCCTCCCCCAGCTAAATGATGATGGAGAGTTGGTAACCAAATGGACCCTTATCAGTGATGCAAATAGCCTGCATCCTTTTAGACTGACTAAATGGAGAGAGGACACAATCACCCTCCTGGGATGCAATACTGTACTCAGTACTGTACACTAACGTCGTTGAAGTGGGACTCATACAATGTCCCCGGGACCCATCCATCCATCCTCAATCGCTTATCTGTATAGTCGGGTCGTGGGGGAAACAGCTCCACCAGGGAGCTTCCTCCTGGGCCATTACATTGAAAACCTATTTACATCACTGCCTTATTCCTACATCTTTATCTCTTGACAGTGTCAAATGAAACTGCGTTAATTTATTGTTAAACATCTGCATTACTTAAGTCAACACAATTAGAGAATGTAGAAGAATTGTAATTTTGACATTTGCTTGTTATCTCTCCTAATGGTACCAACATCAATACAGCATGGAATTGTGGACAAAATTGCATCCAACGATAACAATATATTCTTTCGTTTTGTGTCTGAGAGGCTACATTTCATCAAATGGTGGTCCGTGGCTCAAATGGGTCTGAGAGGCTAAATGTCAGCAAATGGTGGTCCGTGGCTCAAATGCTGAATAAATAATGGACCTTGATATGAAAAAGGTTGAAAACCTATTGTCTTCATTGTCACAGTTAAGCCCATAGGCTTAACTGTGACAATGGGGGGGGGGGGGGGGGGGGGGGTTCCTGGAACAACATATTTTCAGATGGGGGTCGGCAGCAACATGGGTTTTTCAGAAAACTGTCAGGATTTAGAAGACATGTTTTGTAGAATCGTCCTCAGGTCGAAATGGGATGAACCCCTCTCTCTCTCTCTCTCTCTCTCTCTCTCTCTCTCTCTCTCTCTCTCTCTCTGTATAATAACATAAGAGAGGTCCTACGGCCGAGCCGTTACGTCAGTGACCCTACGAGCGTCAGTGACCCTACGACCCTACGGGTGGTGCAGATGTGATTTCATTTTTTTATTTTACCTCATCCCCCCCCCCCCCAGCCTCCAAATATTTTTTCGGGACCCCCCCTCAGGGACTGGAAGAATATATATGACCCCCCCCCCCCCCCAAAAAAAAACAAAAACAGTAGAGCAGCATAAAGTAAACGCTGATCGTTTAATAGGCGGCGGCCGTCTGGGGTTCATCTGGTTCCATATCCGTCATTACAGTATGGTCAACACTCAACACTGATGATATGCCATTGCATTCTTCCAACTAAAGATTTAAATATGAATCTGGCAGCTTCGAAAATAGCATATGCAGACATACAAGCTCACAACAACACGCTGATGACGCGACGCAAATTTATGAGCTTAGATTGGCTATTTTTAAGGTGAGCCTCGTGCGTGAAGTCATTCTAGCCAAGCTGCCAAGGCAGTGGGCACCCCTCGCCTCTGTGCCCAAGCCCAGGATGATGAAAATGAATGAATGCTAAATAAATATGTCACGCAGTCGCATACCATAATACTACAGCGTCATACTCCACAGAGAAAAGCACAATTTGCGCAACCCCAACGTTCAACTGCCTGCTCGGCTCATTTAGCCAGCAAGGCACCACCGAATAGTAACTCTTTCTTTAATTGATTACAACCACATACGCAGACAAAAGTACATGGCACCGCATGCAGACAAAACACAAGTAGGCTACTAAACTCCGCATGGCTCATTTCCATGCGTCACACAGTCAGGGACCCTGCTGAGGATTTGCTCCACTGTTTACCCTCCTACTGCATATATCAGCGCTGCATGCAGATCGGCTATTTTACCGTTTGTGAGGACGCACACATGAGCGCCGCGGAGAAAATTGTTATTTATGCGTGTGAAATGGCATGTGTGGCGTGGTGCGTGGTAAAGGGTTAAATTGCGTGACTGTCACACTCAAAGGGTGAGACATGGCAGCCCTGGCTACTGTGACGCACACAGCAACAATCCACCATTGCAATGCGAGTGCGCAAAGATGCACATGATAGCTGCATGCTTTTAGACCAGCCCTACCGTATTCTGAATGAGAATCTGTCTCGCCTGCCACCATGTTGACGATGCGTTGTCCATAGACGATAGAGTCTCTTCCATCAAAATGTTCCATGCCCATCAACATAAAGGCCTCAAGGTGTTCCTGTGATGTTTTGCTACTTTCTATGTGGAGGAGCTTCGTTCACAAGCAACTTCAGTCACAAACAGTAACTTGTGAGAAGTTATATCGTAACATCATCCACGACCTCAGCCCCAACATTATTATTATTGTTGTTATTATCATCTCAGTCTGACATTTTCCTGACTCAGTGATGCGGCGCTGGGTTTCACCGAGACACCTCACACCACCACCGCAACCTCAGCAGCGGTGCTGTCAACCTAACCTGACGCTGCCAGATCCAAGAAGCTTGCTACACAAATTTGTTTCACATCTTATTAGGATCTGGGATCGCGGAGCAAATTCGATGACGGGGCTGTTCCTTTTTTTCAAGATACTTGGTAGATGATTGGATGGGACCGTCTGTCTATAACCATGTGGGTGTGCAAACACAACCAATCATATTGACGTGTCTATATAGCTTCACATCCGGTTTCGCACATATCCCGCCCTTAGCTCACGCTGATTGGTTCGGTACGGAACGGATTGGTGTTAGCTGAACTCCCTGAGAAATCCCAGATGGAAGCTGTGTTGGGGAACATGCCCAATACCGCCCCCATCTGGCAGCGTCAGGTTACTGTCAACCTGCTGCTCCTCGCCTTCCTCCTCTCTGACCGACAACACTCGCTCTTTTCAGTGGCCTGCTGCTGCTGGCCCACAATTCAAACATCGCGGTTCATAGCTTGAAAATCGCTTTTTCTACTGGAAATGTTATGAACGCAGAATCAATCTGTCCCGCGCTGTTTTGAAGTGGGTACACGTCAGACGTAGAAAACTACATCAGCGGCCGGGGGAGGGACCTTTGCTGGTAGAACAGAATCAGATCACCAAGCAACACGTTGTTAGCTTGTAGATCTGTTCTATTTGCATGCGCAGTTGCGCAGTTGTGCACACATGGAAGATACCAAGTACACTCGCCACACAGGGTAAACTTTATATAGATAGATATGAGTGAAACACTATGAAAAACTAAATAATCTAAACATTTTTTAAATACAAAATTCAGCAAAATAAAGTTATACAACCTCCCCCAAGCCAAAATAAAAAAAAACATATCCCCCCCTCAGGCTCAAAAAATAGTTTAATGACCCCCCCCCCTTTTTTGCACCATACCAACCTTTGATAAATAACGATCAGTCCCTAACCTGCCCTTTGTTTTGTCTTTCTAATTATTTGTTCAACCCAAAAACATGTGTTTATTGTCAACTGGGAAATTGGCTTTGACCGAGGCTTACAGGTTTTTAATAAATAGTTTCTGAATCGTCTGTGGGGAAATAATCTATTGGAAATTCTCTTCCGGGACGCTCGTCGGGGGAGGGACTGCCATGCAGTGATCCTTGTGGCTCCGCCCCTTTAGAGCAGACATCACGCTGGCTGGGCCAGGCCCGAGTGGAATAGTAAGAGTGGCAACACACTTTGATCTCGCCGCAAGTGGCCCACACATTGGAAATATCCCATTGAGACAAAGCGGGATGCCTATGGGCTATAGTTCCAAACATTGGAACTATATCCCATTGAGATAGAACTTCCACATTCCATTTTTACAATAAAGATGATTGTGATTCTGATTCTAGGGGTAATATTATCTACTTGTTAACAGCTTGAATGCCTTCAATTATTCAATTTACGGCCGTCTTTCAGACTAGACTGCCTATGTTTAAAGTGACCTTTGAACAGTCAGTGCACTGACCGCTGAGTTGCTTGTCATGAAAATCCACATTCAAACGGTGTCATTGCTTGTTATAGAAAATATTCCAAAGTGCCGACCACAACAACAGGCCGGACGGGGCAGCCGCGAGCTGCTTCCCATAACCCTTTGCACGTCGGAGCGACGGACCTTATTGCGATGACGCGTCTCATATCCCATTATGTCCGGTGGATTTCCCATATGACTTAAAACTGATTAAAAACGTGGATTAAACAATGAAAACATAACTCGGGCAACTCATTCATCGCAGGGAAAGTGTTCTACATTTAACTCAAGCAACTCGTGAATAGAACTGAATGGAAAAATAGAAAACTGTGACGTGAGGATGTGATCACTGTGATTCCAGATGGTGAGTGAGCTGAAGAAGCCAAGCCGGTCGTGAAGGAAGGAAGGCGCCGGACCGCTGGACTCGTTCCCCCAGCCGCCGCCCGGCGCCCCGCGGCATCCTCCTCAGCTAGCAGCTAGCATCTATCCGCTAGCATGTCGGCAGGGGTGTCGGCGTGGCTGCCCTTCGCCCGGGCGGCGGCCATCGGCTGGATGCCCGTGGCCAACCTGCCCATGCCCGTGGCGCCCGTGGAGAAGGGTGGTGGGCAGCACCACCACCGCAAGGACGAGCTGGTGGTGCTGAACGTGAGTGGCCGGCGCTTCCAGACGTGGCGGCAGACGCTGGAGCGCTACCCGGACACGCTGCTGGGCAGCTCGGAGAAGGAGTTCTTCTACGACGAGGCGTCGCGCGAGTACTTCTTTGACCGCGACCCCGACGTGTTCCGCAGCGTGCTGAACTTCTACCGCACAGGTAAGCTGCACTACCCGCGCTACGAGTGCATCTGCAGCTACGAAGACGAGCTGGCTTTCTTCGGCATCATCCCCGAGATCATCGGAGACTGCTGCTACGAGGAGTACAAGGACCGCAAGAGGGAGAACGCAGAGAGACTGCAGGTAGGAAAGAAGCAAGTGTTGATTTTCACAGCTTTTTTTATTGTCCTCAATGCAACCGAAACGTTGCATTGAGGACAATAAAAAAGCTCTTGAACCAGCAAGTGGCAGTGTGCGGGTCTCCCTCCTCCTCTAAAGATCTTAAGATCTTAAGTCGAGTGTGCGGAGGTCTTCCCTTCAAATAGATTTTGACAGCAAAACACGTTATTGCAGAGACCAGGATTACTGCATGTTTTTTTGTGAGGGTACACCTACCCTAGGGGACACGACACAATAGATTATTAGTGTGCCCTGACCCCCCTTCCCTCGGAAAATGCAGATTACATTTTGAGTTCTAAGCACATTTTCATCATCGCGATAATATCCATCCATCCGTCTTCAACCGCTTATCCAGTATCAGGCCGCAGGGGCAACAGCTCCACCAGAGAGATCCAGACTTCCATCTCCAGAGCAACATTAGTGACTTCCACCTGGGGGATCCCGAGACTTTCCAAGGCCAGTGGGTTGATGTGTTTCCTCCAACTGGTCATTGGTCTGCCCTGTGGTCTCCCCGCAGTGGGATATGCAGTCGTAAATATTCTCATGTTAACACTCCGATTGCCCGGGGTTATTTAATCCATTCAATCAGAGTGCCCAGCGATTTATAGCAGCGGAGCACTTTTACCGACGGACCGGATGTTATCCCGGATGTGGATGTAGCGACTAAATGTAGCCAAAACACTCTAGAGGCGATCGACAACAACGGGAGGTATGCTTAATTACTAATAGGAAGGACGGTGAACTTGGTCATGGGCGCTGGGTGTTACTAATATAAAGGACGGTGAACTTGGTCCTGGGCGCTGGGTGTTACTAATAGAAAGGACGGTGAACTTGGTCCTGGGCGCTGGGGGTTACTAATAGAAAGGACGGTGAACTTCGTCATGGGCGCTGGGTGTTACTAATAGAAAGGACGGTGAACTTCGTCCTGGGCAATTGGATTGTTAACAGTGATGCAAATAGACTGGATTCTGGATCCTCAGGATGGGTCAGGACGAGACAGTTTTTTTTAAGGTCAACCACACCAATGCAACTCATTGGTGACTCACTAACTTGAGAAAGGACACAATCATGTCCAGGGGTCCTGGGATGCAATACTGTACTCTAACAGTGAAGTAGAACTCATAACATGTCTCCGGGACCCGTCTAAAACAGTGGCTCCCAAACCTTTTCATGTCAAGGACAATAATTTGCCCGCGGATCTCCATTTGAAAATATTTGCCAGGGACACACATAAGAGAAGATTTGTACGGCTCTAGCAGTGATTCTCAACCCGTTTAATTTCAAGGACCCCCAGTTAGCATGCATATTAGTCTACGGACCCCCATTTAATGACATTTATATCACTGGGATGCCCAATGTATATTGTAAGATCAATGTAAATTTTACTCTGAGAGTAAAATACAAATGGAACCAAGGGTCCATTTGGTTCCAAACTATCATTTAGCTGGAGCCCCCCTGGAACTCCCTCAAGGACCCCTGGGGGTCCCCGCACCCCACTTTGGGAAGCACTGATCTAAAAGACCACCCCTGGGTCCCGGAACCTAAACCTAACCGCAAGCACGGGAGCAAACCTAAACCTAACCGCAAGCACGGGAGCAGTGCATGTTCGGACTAACGGATCTATGGGCAGTTCCCGTAGAATCAAACTAAAATGTTCCATCCCTCACCCCACTACAGGACGACCTAGACGACGAAAACAAAGACGTGAAGCCTCCCAACATGACGTGCAGAGAGACCATGTGGCGAGCCTTCGAGAACCCTCACACGTCCACCATGGCGCTGGTATTCTACTACGTCACCGGCTTCTTCATCGCCATCTCCGTCCTCACCAACGTGGTGGAGACAATGCCCTGCGGCACCGCGCCCCACCACAAGGAGGTGCCATGCGGCGACCGCTACACGGTGGGTTGAGTTTTTTTTTTAAACATTGGTCCAGTTGCTATGCAACGCCGCTGTCACCTCCAGCACCAGGATATTTGCAAACGGCCCCATAGACCTCCGTTCAAAGTAGGATTTTCAAAGCCTTATAACTCTGAAAATATGAGCGCTATCCATGTATGGTGATCGCCATCCATCCGAGGTTCGGATGTCATTTGTGATTTTGTACCGCATCGCTCCCGACACGTTAACGTTTCGGGCGAAAGGTAAAAAAAAGAGCGTGAGCTAATAATAGGTGATGGTTACAATGGTGGTCTGGAGGAGGATGTGGAAGCTGGTAAACAGGTTGTTTACATGAGCAAAAATCACTGAACCGGCTGGCAAACTACACTCTGCTGAGCGCTTGTTTCACCTGGCAGTTAACCCATTTTGACCTGAGGACGATTCTACAAAACATCTTCTAAATCCTGAAAGTTTTCTGAAAACCCTATGTTTCTATGTCAGTCGTTCTCAAACATTTGCATGTCAAGGACCCCCAAAAATATATGTAATTGGCCACCGACCCCCATGAAACGTTTGCTCTGAAAGAATATATATTCAAAGATTTGCACCACAAAAAAGTTTGAGAACGCCTGCCCTAGAAGCAAAAATTTGAGTTAAAAACGTTCACTCTGAAAGAATATAATTATATTCAATGATTTGCGACACAAATAAAAAAATAGCAGACCTACAAGCCTCGCTATGAGCTTGTAGATCTGCTATTTTTCCATTGCTAAAAATATAACATAATGCTTAAAACACCAAAAGGGGTTCCCGTCCTGAATGAGTTAATGATACGCGTGTCATTCTGTTTTCCCAACAGGTGGCGTTCTTCTGCATGGACACGGCGTGCGTGCTCCTCTTCACCGTGGAGTACCTGGCGCGGCTGTTCGCGGCGCCATGCCGCGTGCGCTTTGCGCGCTCCGTCATGTCGGTGATCGACGTGGTGGCCATCCTGCCGTACTACATCGGCCTGGTGATGACGGACAACGAGGACGTTAGCGGAGCCTTCGTGACACTGCGCGTGTTCCGAGTGTTCCGCATCTTCAAGTTCTCCAGACACTCGCAGGTAACTTTATCCATTTAGACCTGATGACTTCTACAAATGCCTTCTACATCCTGACAGTTTTCTGAAAAACCCTCATGTTCTATTTCATACCTACTGACCGCCAGAGGACGGTGTTTTCAACACCTGGATATACATTGCGCGCACGCGCAGAGGTTGAATATTAATACCAACAATGTCACTCGTGACCCCCTGTGGGCGTACCGATATAGGTGCCCAGTTCACAGGGTTCATCCTCTTTCATCTTTTCGCCTTTGAGCGCAGGTCGATTTATTTTGTTGAGCTCCTGCTAGTCATTCGAGGCTGCATACAGGGGCTCTCGACGCTGGCCATGCCTACGGAGCCTCAAAAAGCGCAGGTCGTTGAAACTGAAACAGCTACGCTTTTGTGTCTCGAAACCAACACGGTTAGGAGCTGCCTTGTGCCCTCCAGAGACGCGTGGTTTGTTTTCATTGTTTTTCATGACTGGGGTTCCCCCCCGTGTGTTCGGTAGGAGCCACCTTGCGTCCTCCAGAGGCTGCATGGCGGCGATAATTCCCCGCCGGGCTCCCAGGTCCAACTATTATGTTGGACTTTGTTTTCTACAGGTAAGTTGTGTTACTTTACCTGTGCCTGCTACAGCCTTGCGTTATCTTCGCTTTGCTGTGTGGCGTTACATTGGGTTGGTGACAGTGTTTGCTCGCTGAAATCCAACTTGATCCAATCCAACTATGATTTGTCGAATTTTCGGTGGCGGCAGTGGCCGTCCATCCTCCCGACTAATGCATTAAGGGTTAGCGGTTGTGTGTTCACTAACCAAGAGCTAACTTAATGTTTCGTGGTGCTGTTGGTGTGGTCGCAGAGGTGTGCTTCACCTCGACAGCGACCGCGGCGGCGCTTATTTGACTAATAATTAATAGTCCAAAAAAAAAACTCATGTTGAATGGCCGCACGATGCTAAATGAGCAACAGCAATGTTTTATGGCGTCGGTATAACTATGGGCTCGTAGGTGTGCTTCGCCTCGATAGAGCGACTGCCGCGACGCTAGTCATGTTGAATGACCACTCCTCTCCACGTGTTTTCTGCACTAAGAGTGTGTTTCGCTCTGTCGCAGACGTGCAATCTACCACATATATGTGGCGCTTGGTTGCACTTGCAACGATGCCTACCAAGAAGAGGTTTGTGTGGTCGTGACTCGTGACGTTAATGAGCGCTCCTCCCCAGACGATTTCTGGTTAAGGAACAAACTTTTTCAAAATGCAGGTCAAGTTGTAAACTCAGCTCAGTGCTGACTTGCTAGTTTGTTTTGCTCGTTATATCAAGCAGGAATATGACAATGTTGTCACTGTGTGCAGCGTGCTTAACGTCACAGCTTAACTTAAGTGTATACTGCTATCTGAGATACGCATAGTGCTTGTATCTCATAGCTTGAGTGCGATCCGCTCAGCTGCTTTTCGGGTAATACCCGTTTGTGCTTGGCAGTATAATTACTAATATAATGGTTCAAGCTTCTATCGCTTTACCATTGCGTGGTTATCAAACTACGTCTGCATAGTATTGGTAACATGTATAAGTTGAGGTGAAGAAAATGCCAGCACTCATTGTATGTCCTTTTGCAAGGCCTGTATGGCCTTCCTCAGCGTTATACATGTACATAACATGTACTGATAATCAATAGGCATATAATGCTGTGCTTATTCCTATTTGGACTAGTCCTCATTAGCTGTCATTGCAGCGACTGCCCTGATCCTTCTCGGGGGCAAGACAACAGAATACATTGACTAGTACATATGTAGTCATGTACTTGATACTGTAGTTTGAGTGATCCATGCTTTTTGCTGCATTATCACTGACACTGGGGGTGTGTTTCGCTCCACTGCTGTCAGACTGTGTGCTTGAAACTGGCTTGAGTGGCCTTCGCTCTTCGCCATACATAGTATTGTTGACATACTGTGTACTGATGGTCATTTTTCACTAGCACCGAGGGCATATTCCGCCCCGCCACTATCATATTGTGCACTTGACACAGGCTTGAGTGATCCCGGCTCTTCGCCATGTCGGTATAGTACTAATGGCATACTGTGTACAGATGCTTGGCTGTGTTATCACGGGCATTGAGAGTGTGTTTCGTTCTGCTGGCTCCCACCGTATAACAGCGTGAAGGCTGCTGGTGTGAATACTTTGTGGTATCCGGTTAACTCAGTCAACGCCAAGTGCCGAGTTAACTTAATTCTTATTAATTGCCCTGCACTAATTGGCATTAATATAGGCTTTGAGAGTGCTTTACGCTCTGCGGCCTGCCACTGTGTCTCAGTGCGAACTGCCGAGGGCTAGATCTTCGTATAACCACGACATTGTGTACCTGGTACTCACTACTGCTTCGACATGTGCAGTATACTGCTTGCTGTCATAGCTTGAGCGTACATCACTCTGCTGCTGTTCAGATATTACTAATATGCTTGGTATTAAAATGGTTGTATATGACAGTCCAAGTGTTTGGCTTTGCCACTATACTAGGGCACTACTTGACACAGTAGCTTGAGTGATTCTCGCTCTTTCGCTGCAACTACATAACCAGTAGTATTTAGTGTCTCGCTCTGCTGCCGTTCATGGAATAGTGCAACATGCTGGTCCTCTCTGGTCCCACAGAGGAGGTCCATTACTTGCGCCTGTAGTCGTGTTTCGACTTGGGTGCCGGACACAGGCTATGGCTGTGGTTCATTCTTCCATCCATCTCCAACCGCTTATCTGTAGTCTGGTTGCGAGGGAAACGGCTCCACACCGAGAGCTGCAGACTTCCTCTCCAGATCAGCATTATTAACTTCAGTCTGGGGGATCCCGAGGCGATCCAAGGACATTTTGAAGATATTGATGTTGTGGCTGCATACTGCTGGCACGTAGGTCAACTGTGTTGGCCGTGGTGGTGGCTGATTTGCCTCCCACGGGAATGCTAGTGTTGAGCCCTTGTGAGATGATGCTCTCTCAACTAGGGGAAATTTCAAGGTGGTACTGTTGGCCACTAAGTTGCTCAGGTTGAGAACTTCTTAACTCATTTAGGGCCGATGCTGTAAACACCTTCAGAATCCTGACCTAGGTCTCTGAATGATTTCAAATGTCTATTTGAAGAATTGAGAAGAGTATACATGTGGATATATATACTTACATAGCAGCGGCAACCCAGACTTGTTCCTGTCTTAATGGGTTGACAAATGGGTGCTGCTCTTTTCACTGCTGTTTGCAGAGCCGCTACTCATGGTCTGTGATGAGTAGCACTGACCTTTTAGATTGCCTTCTGTGGAGGGGCACGGTGGCACAGTTGGTAGTGCTGTCGCCTCACAGCTAGAAGGTCCTGGGTTCGATTCCCGCTCGGGGCACTGTGGGTGCTGGCGGCGTGTTTCCTCCTCCGCGTCATCAGTGCCCATACCCGAAGGCGGGGTTGGCGAAAGGGCCTTTCTGTGTGGAGTTTGCATGTTCTCCCCGTGTCCCCTAGGGTAGGTACCCTCACAAAAACATGCAGTAATCCTGGTCTCTAAACTGCCTCCCCCTGGCCAGCCGGGGCGCCTGATGGAGGGGAAAGGAACTGGTTGGAATAACGTGTTCCTTTCACGCGCTACGTCCAACCAGGGAAACTCCCCCCTGTCAGGTGTAAAGGAGCAACTTGGACACTCAAGCATGAAGGAAGCATGAGTTAAGTCCGTTGCTCTCCCCAGGTTGGCGGAGGGTGTGTAGAGCCCAGGATCACAGTAGATGATTGACACAGGGGTGAAAAATGGGTTACAAAATTGTGGGATAAAAAATATATATTAAAAAAAAAGATTGCCTTCTGTGGGTGACCGAGACAGGGTCCCTTACCCTGGACTTAATGCCAGCATTGCTTCTCTGGTGGTCTCACTAGATGAAGCCTTTGAGCTAGTATGGCTATTGTCCATGGCCGCACGCAGTGTAGAGTCACTGGTCTTCCAACTAGATCCATGCGACGGCAGCTGGACTGGGACGTGTTAAACGGTCCCTTAATGGTCACCTCATCCTGGCCCTCTGGCCTGGATGGCACGGCACCTATGAGTGATGCTTGTGCTAGGCGTTAGCTTACATGGTAACTAACTACCCAGATGATGTTGGGGCCTAGTGTGGCCCCGAGGGGGCGGCCATGGCGGGTTAGTGAGCCCGCCTGGCGACCTAGAGCCCCTGGATGTCCCGGGTTCAATGCCAGACCCGGCCAGCAATGTGTCCATGTGTGTCGCGGTCTGAGCCCCTAATTGCTCCCCGAGCGCTGTAGAATGGCTGCTCATTGCTCCTAGTAGCAATACGATGGGTAAATGCAGGGGACACATGTTGCGTATGTGCAACTGTACAGCTGAGCTAGTTTGTACATCGATTATAGACTCAGCATTCTAACAGGCCCCACTTCCAGGGAAGTACAGTGGGACACTTAACACTCTGCCTGTCGTTCCAGGCTGGATTTTTGGGCCTACTACCCAACAGACCTTGCAGCAAGCAGCTTGGTTCAACTGAAGGTTCTCCTTGATTCATGTTGTGACTGATGACGGTGGTTGTTTTCGCCTGATCCTCGATCTCAGACCTACCAGCTGCCTCTGGTCATGTATGCTGGGCACAGTGGATGTGCTCCAGGCGGTGCCAGATTGAGAATGGTCTGCAAGCATGGCCTTGCTTAAACTCTTAGAGTTAATGGGGGGCTGCCGGACAGCTTCCACTGACCTGTCTCGTCTTGGACGAGTACAGTGCTGCCAGCCAGTCCCTCTGGTTGTTGGGCACACCGAAGCGACAGACAGTTGCTTCTCTAGGGCTGCTTTCATTGCACTCTTTTTACATGTCCTGTCTATAATTTCTGGGCCTCAAACCCCAGAATTCTGCCTACCACCGTGGATACGGTTGGGTTACTGTTTCAGTTATGTGCAGGCATTTAAGTAAGAGCGTGCTTCTCTCTACTGCCTACCACCTCCAGCCAGTTTCTGTGATGTACACGGCCAGTGTGCAGTGAACTTGGCCCTTGGGATGTTTAGACTTTGTTCGTAACATAATATGTCAACAATCTTCCGACCCACTAAGGGGTCGCTCGATCCAGTCAGTCTCTGCAGGAGGTCTTGCCTCATCTTGCTGGTTTCATAGCAATGCTCTTGTTGGGTATACAGTCCAGGCGGCGGACATGCTTCCCATTTAAGCCTCTTGGTTCCGATGATGTTTTGTATCACTTGGCATATGTACGGCAGAGCAGGATATTTGACCTTGAGCGCTTGCATTGGGACAGTGGCCAACTGTAGATCTCCCTTCCGGCACTGACCGTTAAGGCAGGACACTCTGGCCCACCCCTGGCCAGGCCATTTCTTGTAAGTCTTCTCTACACTGCCACTTTTGGTGCAGTGTATTCTTCACAGGATAAGCAGAGGCAGTTGCACAGTAGTATGGTGCCACCATACCGGTCAGGAAGTATGAATTTCCATGTTTCCGCCTCAATTTGTTTTTCATATTGGGCGGGCTATACTAGAGGTTCGTTTCTGGTTACCACTGCAGCCAAATCATATACTGCAGCTTCTCGATGAAGTGCTTTGGCCTCCCCACAGAGACAGAATCCC